>NC_069505.1:604875005-605052629 GCF_027579735.1 Bombina bombina | reverse complement strand
ATATAAATATACATTTTATACTAATTGTTATATAACTGCATGTAATAGACACTACTATACAGAATATGTACAGCTAATGATATAAATATACAGTATACACTAATTGTCATATAACTGCATGTAATAGACACTAGTATACAGAATATGTACAGATACTGATATAAATATACAGTATACACTAATTGTCATATAACTGCATGTAATAGACACTACTATACAGAATAATATGCACAGATGCTGACAGTGGAGGCTCCTCCAAATGTGCACTCCCGCACGTGAACCCCCAAGCAGACAGGCAGAAAAGGAAAAAAACTTTTTGCTGAATAAAATACAATTTTTCAAATAGCCCCCTATTTGAAAAATTATATTTTATTTTTACCCCCAAAAATTGAAATCCAGGCTTTTTTTAAAAAAGATTTAAAAAAAACTATTATGTGTATATTTTTTTTCTCAACCGCACGTGCTGTAGAGAGCCCTATGCCTGTAAGTCAGTGATCTATTGTGCAGCACTGCACTAGACGTCGCTCTCTGCTCCTTCCTATAGAGGCTTTAATCGCACAGGCTGAACTCTGCGAGTGGAACTTCAGCCTGTGCTCTGCCTCTGTCTGATACGCTGTACCAGACCACACTGCCGCATATGTCATAGCTCCTCCCCCTCAACGGCGGTCGGCACAAAAGGTTAGTCAGTGACAGTGACCAGGTGGAAGTTGGTGGTGTGGGCATTTTAAAACAGAAGTTGACGGTAGAGGGTGGATCTAAAAGCCCCGGGAGTGCATATGACAGAGCAGGCAGCTTACTAGCTGAATGCGTTGATGTGATTCGACCAATGCAGTGTTTGTGTCTTATGAATCTCCCAGAGGGCTCATGGGAGTAAATATAGGAAGAAACTGTTTATCTTTTTTGAAAAAAGTGTACAATTAAAAGTTATTCTGAATATAAGAACAAGTCAATGAATCAATCAAAATAACTTTTAATTGTGCACTTTTTTCAAAAAGATAAACAGTATCTTCCTATATTTACTCCCATGAGCGCTCTGACAGGACATCGTATTTCTTAAAAACATTCCTTCCATTCACTTTCTATTTTGATCATGTTTGCTGTTATACCAGATAGAACATGTGTAGTTATTACAATGATACCCTAATACAAGCATCAACCCAGTGTTGGGAGAAACATCTACAGTGGTTAAGCAGTGTTTTCTGGCTATTGAGTGAAGTGACCCAGAAGTGGATGATGACCTGTAAAGAGAAATGCTGTGTAGGAGGATAAAACATTGACCTTATGCTTGGAAGTTCTAATATGCAACATGAATTTAGTGTTTAGTGAAGAATATCACATTTATATATACAGTTGTAATGAATACGGGATCAGCAACACACAAATCCAGTTAATTTCCCCACAAACACGAGACCAAGCTCTGTCTTGAGGGTAAAACAGAATCTACTTTATTGAGGGCTATATGTCCAGTATTTATGCAGGTCTCCCACCTGGTTGACACTCTCCTTCAACTCTCAGAGCTCTGTGCTTTCTTTAAAATCAGGTCTTTTTGCTCAGATACTTGATTATAGTCCTTCTCCTGCTTACTTCTGGTTTAAAAAACAACTCCAACTGTCTTAGACAAAACAGTTACTCAAAACTGAAGTTAGCCCATCCAGTACTGTTGGATTTGCACCCTGTACTTATAATGGGCACAGGGTGACTTAACATAATGCCTGAATCCATAATCCATAGGGAGGTTGACAGAGGGGTCTGTCACATTGCCCCCTCCTCCGGCAGACCCGGCTTGACCCTTTGGCGGGTCAACTTGGGGATGACCAGACTAGGAGGTGGTAGGAATGTCAGTTTGCCGGGACAATCCATCTGCATTCCTGTTATGAGAGAGAATTCCTGTCCGTATAGATAAGGGTTCAACTTCTTCAGTGCCCAGACCAGTGCTAAACATTCCTTCAAGTTTTTGTTTTCAGAGACGCTTCTTTCCAGTTGGAGACAAATCTCATTGGCTTCTTTACAAGTTTTTTGTACCTGCTCTTTATAGGTATCCACAAGTCCTTCATACTGATGTAGGGTGCCCTTGAGTTGCTACACCTCATTATGAGCCAGCGTCAGCTTCTCCTCCAGTGTCGCTAAGTTTGTCTTTAATGTTTCATGTTCCACTCTGAAGCTGGTGTTTTCTGCGGTCTGTCGGTGCAGCTTGTCTAGCAGAGATTCCCGTTCTAAGCGCGCTTTTTCCTCTGTGCTCCTCTTTTCTCCCGCTAGCACCGTAATGTGATTGTTTAACGTGACCTTCATCAGCGCATTGTAACGGGACTTCCACATATCAATAGTGGACAGAGATTTACTGAGCTCAGCGTCCTGGGGCTCAGCAACAGGTGGGTCAGTCTCTGCGGCATGGATCTGGGCACCGGTAGTCACAGGGTTAACATCGGCAGGACCCATGGGAGCGTAGGCAAAAACAAGGGGGACCAAGTCATTTCCAAGGAGAACATCAGCTGATAAGTCCTTCATGACCCGCACATTCACATGTCTAGAGCCCACTCTCCAATCCAAATGTACCCGGGCAACAGGTAGGCGGAACACAGCGCCCCCTGCTACCCTCATGGTCACAGTGTCTCCGGTGTGCTGGTTCTCAGACACCAAGTTCTTTTGGAGGAAGGTCATGGTAGCACCAGTATCCCGTTGTAATAATCCAAGTAGATTATTTTTCTGAAAAAAGGAGATGCAGACAACTCAGCTGCTGAACAACCTCAGGCTGTAGTAAAAAGTGTGTAACAGAAGCTATTACCCTATAATCACAGCTGAGATCATAGGTATTAAGCACTGTAATTAATTTAGTAAAGGGAAGAAAGAACTGGATAACTTTGTTCTTAATATCCAACAACAAAGAAGTTCCCTTTAGATGAAAAAATAACAAACAAGGTACCCAATAAAATTACAGTAGAAAGGGAAGAGAGGGGGCATATCTATAAGACCTTCTTTAAAACCGTAGGTCAAACAAACAATTTTAAGCGCCACCGTGTGTTAAATACTTGTAAAAACACTAATAATAATAATGTACCAGTCCAAATGTGGATCTCAAAGTGTCCGGTATGTGCAAATGAAACTGAACAAATGTTCAAAGCAAGGAATAATGCTGTAGCAAAAATAATGTTCCTCACCTCATAACCAATCCAGGCTGGCCCCGTGATCAATATTCAGTGCGGCTGCTTCAGGTGGAACCACCGGCTTCAGAAACAGGCTTACGCGTTTCGGCGTTTGCCGAAGTCATAGCCATATGTTTAGGGTGTCTCCCCAGCCTTATATAGCACGTTAAAATATCATTGGTTGCAAGATAATTAGTAAAACAACAACTGAAATACGCCTACTCCAATGTTAAAGACCTGACTTAGTAGACATTATAGCAAAATCTAAGGAAAAACATGGTTATAATAATACAGTATATTTAGTGTATCTCAATAGAAACTGATAGATATTAAACCTTGCATAGTTTTAAACATACAAAGAATATTGACATACAAATGATGTACATATATATATCATACATTAATGCGAATGTGTGACAATAATCCCAAATTCATAAAGTAACTCATGAAATTTATACTTCTTAGAATAACAATGTAATTAAATATACAAATACATCTGACCTAGAGTAGCCTGACTTAAATACTTATCACGGGCTAAAAACATATAAATTAACCAAAATGTCGCTAATATGAAGATATATGCTAAACATACTGGAATTTCTAGGACATAGTGCACTAAGAAAATATTATAGAATTCAATAGAACTCACTAAATCTTGAGAAACTAGAAAAATCAAGTGATAGTGGATATATTGTGCATAGTGATAAGCACTAAACAATGCACTTGAAGGGGATCAAAAATAAATAAATGAATGAAAATATGTACAAAAATGCATATCAAAGGTCAGATTCTAATTAAGAGTATGATAATATTTATATTTAAGATACATGTATATAAGATACATGTATAGACTCTGACAAAGTGGAGAGATGCACTGGACCTTATAGTGAATTTATTAGAAAAATTAGAAAATCATTCTGATAAAGCATTTTTCATTGGTATCTTACTCCCAAAAATTAATAAGGTCATATTTAGAATTAAGACCTTTTGGGATTCGTGTCTCCAACTTAAAAATCCAGTACATCTCCCGCTTTGCCAGAGTCTTTTCCTTGTCACCACCCCTTTTGGGTAAGACTATTTTCTCAATGATGCACCGTCTAAGGGAATCAACACTTTTGTTATGTCTGGTAACAAAATGTTGTACCAGCGGTGTGGCTGCTTTCCCAAGTGTAAGAGTGGAAAGGTGTTCTCTAATCCTAGAATTCGCATCCCTTCCCGTAAGTCCTACATACTGAATGTGACATACCGTGCATTCCAGAAGATAGATAATACATTCTGCTGTGCAGTTCAGACAGGAGTTAATGTCAAAACTCTCTCCTGTCACACATGACATGAATTTGGTGGTAATAAAAGCAAAATCACAAAACCTACACTTTTTATGCCCACATCTGAACATACCAGGATGTTTTAACCAAGAAGAATTAGAATTGTCTATCTGTTTTAATTGGGTGGGTGCTAGTCTAGTACCAAGAGTATAACTCTTACGGTAAGAGCATCTAAGACCCATCTTACATGTTTCTTGTAGGGCGTCATCTGCCACTAACAGTGCAAAATGTTTTTAATTATGGCACATATTTGTGAGTATTGGGAACCGTATCCTGTTACAAAATAAACACCTTCAGTGCCTCTGGATTTATGTGATGATCCATCATTAGAAATCAGCGTTTGCCTATCGATAGTATTCACGTCTTTTCTGGATCTTTGGATGTCTCTGTTGGAATATTTTCTATCTTTGAGTCTTTTAGCTAAATCATCAGCTGCCTCTAAGTAATCTCTAGGGTTGCTACAATTGCATTTAAGCCTCGTAAATTGACCCTTGGCCACTGCATATCTTACATGCTCAGGGTGATTACTGGTGGCATGGAGGAGCGTGTTTCCTGATATTGGTTTGCGGTAAACAGTAGAATCTATAGTACCATTGTCTTTACCAGTTAATGTCAAGTCCAAAAAATTGATGGACACTGAGTTATATTCAAATGTGAACCGCAATCCATCACTGTTATTATTAAGATAACCAACAAAATCTCCAATAAGATGCTCGGGACCACACCAAATCAATAGCAAATCATCAATAAAGCGTTTGTATATTTTAATATACTGTCGATAGGGATTTCTCTCCCCAAAGACGTGCACCATTTCCCACCATCCTAAAACCAAATTGGCATAGGATGGTGCGAACTTGGCTCCCATGGCCGTGCCACGTCTTTGGAGAAAGAAATCCCCCTCAAAGCGGAAAAAATTATGTGTTAGCAGAAAAGAAGCCATTTCAACCACAAATTTTTTGAAAGTTCTCAGAATAATTGGTAAAATGAAAGAGAAAGAATTGTATAGCCTTCAACCCCATACCATGAGGTATGGAGGAGTACAACGACACTGCATCTATTGTGAGCCATAGATATTCTTGTTGCCATGTGATATCTTGTACAATTTTTAGGACATGTTTAGTGTCCTTAATGTAGGAGTGTAATGAAATTACCAACGGTTATAACAGGGCATCCAGCCATTCAGAGGCGTGCTCCAAAAGTGAATCTATGCCACTTATTATGGGTCTGCCCTGCACATTTATAAGGGACTTATGAACCTTAGGTAAATGATGGAACCATGGGGTCTTGGGATGATCAACTATTAAATAGTCAATTGTTTGTTGATCCATAAACCCTTCATGCATTCCATCATCCAAAAGGTTAATTAGATTGTTTCTAAACTTAGCCGTCAGGTCCCCAGATAGTTTAGAGTAGTCATCTATGTTAAGCAATTGTCTATATGCCTCTGATACATACATTGTCTGATCTAGAACCACTACAGATTCGCCTTTATTAGCCGGACGAATAACCAATGAGATATTCTGTTCCAATGACACTAAAGCCTCCCTTTGTGGGCGTGTTAGATTAAACTTTCTTATAGACCGGTCATTTCTAGTACTGTTGCCGAGGGCTACTAGATCTTTTTCTATCCTGGTGTGGAAAGTTTCCAGAATTGTTCCCCTAGATTGCACTGGGTAGTTTATTCTATCTGGAATAATAAAAGTTTTTGTTTTTATATAATGGACTGTCCGGACCTCCTGCTTAACTGTTACTATCACCAGCTAGGATAGACCGTTACCATGTTTTGCTGAACATTTGGCGTCTCCATTCAGTTATTTACTTGTATACTACGTGGGATTGTGGACTGCCATCCAATCCCTCTATTGGAGTAGTGACACACCTCCATTTTACCTATTTTCATTGGATATCGGTATGTCGATTCGTCATCATTGATGTCACCTCTTTCCCCTTCCGTGCTACCAGAGGGTAAGCGTGCAGCTTGATCTAGTGGTGTACGAACCTGCTAAGCGGCCACACTGTGGAAGCGTTGAAGCGGTCACACGTTACTTGAACTGGGACTGTTTCTGAAGCCGGCGGTTCCACCTGAAGCAGCCGCACTGAATATGGATCACAGGGTCAGCCTGGATTGGTTATGAGGTGAGGAACATTAATTTTGCTACAGCATTATTCCTTGCTTTGAACATTTGTTCAGTTTCATTTGCACATACCGGACACTTTGAGTTCCTTATTTGGACTGGTACATTATTATTATTAGTGTTTTTACAAGTATTTAACACACGGTGACGCTTAAAATTGTTTGTTTGACCTACGGTTTTGAAGAAGGTCTTATAGATTGTTACTGAAAGAACTGAAAGCACAGTGGGATGTCTGGACATTTGAGAGTTATATGAAAGCCAAAATGATACCAAGGGGGCTACGACTCTACAAATTTCCTACTTTTGAAGTTGATCTAAATGATAAAGACTTTATTAATACATGGAATGACATTTTATCTGAATGCTTCTTTAGGTTAATGCTTATGTTGGTAAATTATAGGTCACAGGATTTGAACAAAGTTAGAAAAGAAATTGCTGATTTGCAGGTTGACTTGAACAAGAGATGTTTTGAGCCCAATTTTGCTAAATATGATAAGATTTTACAACTTACTGTGGCACAGGGAAAGTCACAGATAATGGAAAACAAACATTTAAAATTTATGAGGGACAAAGCAGATTATGACTCAGGTTCTGTTTATATTTTGAACAGAAACATTAGAAATAAATATAGACGCAATCAACCCAAGTCTAAAAATAACAACAAAAATAAGAATAAAAAGGGCAGAAGGAATAGAAGGGGGAGTAAATCTGTAGCTTTTTCAGATTCAGACACTGATTATTCCTCAGATGAGAATACTGTTGTAGTGAATTCACCTATTGTAACAGTTGGTACTGATAATACTCTGAACACTGTAGCTGTTGGTAGTTCAACAGGGGTTATATCCTCTGAGTCCTCTAATGATAATCGCCAGTTAGAAATGTCAGTTAGACCTAAAGATTTAACTACTACACACAATGATTCATCTAATTCTACATTACATTATCTGATACAACAGCATTGGAAATTGAACAGGTTTTTCCCCAGGCACATTTAAAAACAGGGGAAGGTACGCAACAATCCAAACCACCAACCCAGGAGAGGTATCAGCTAAGGGAAGTTGTAAGAAGTATAATTTGGATTACAATTTCTTGTTGAATTCAGACTTAATATGTAAACCAGTTTCTAGGTACAAATTAAACTAAATAGAGATGGATATCTCTGAACAGAGTTTCAAAGGATGAAACCTGTTTCTCAAGAGTGGTATCTCATTGCAAATATGTACTAGACTGAAATACAACAGATTGTATCTTTGAACAGAAATTCAAATTATGTCCTTTTCATAATCACCACAGAGAAAAAGGCTTATGGAGTCCTTCGGTGGGTAACTGCATATCATTCCTGGAACTTCAAAGGATCATAAACAGTATTGTCCAACATCAAACAGTGTACGCCCTGGAGTCCTGTCAAGTGTGTTGTCCAACATCAAAGGAGGTTAACAGCTTATGCCCTGGAGTCCTGTCAAATGTCATTTCTTGGACAACGGTGATACCTACAGGTAGCTGGCTACTTTTGCTGGGACTTATCAACTGGACATTTAAGCAATAACAGCTTATGCCCTGGAGTCCCGTCAAATGTCATTCCTTGGACAACGGTGACACCTACAGGTAGCTGGCTACTTTTGCTGGGACTTATCAACTGGACATTTAAGCAATTATCAATTGGACATTTAAGCATTTGATTGGCTAAGACATTCTTCAAGGTGGGGCTATATTTCTTTAAATATGCTGTGGAAAGAACAGACAGGTAGGAAGGACACATAACACCAACAGGTAATAGAGAGACTTCAGCAATCTTCGCATGCACCCACCAACAGGCATTAGTTTATAGTGTAGACAGGTTAGACGAATAGAGCCTTGTATCTTAGACGCTTCTCTCACCACTCATGTATAGATCTGTAATTTAATAAATGTATCCCTTTTTATAAGACTGGTGTAAGTATCATTCTTTAAATAAGGTAAATGGATTATAAGGAAAAGCCTGACACTGATTTTAGTAACTGACCCAATATTAGGAATGGGGCTTTTTCACATTGGCGAAGCCAGGCAGGTTAGCATTCCATTTTTTTTTATTTTTTTTTTATTTTTTTTGAGAAGATAAACTATTGGGGAACCCAGTACAAGCTACAGTTGTGGCCGGACTCAGATGTGAGCGCACTGGAAGGCTATATCAGAACAAGAATTCTGGACTGACCCTTGTGAGCAGGTGAGATGGAAGTTATTAACAGATGTGCAAATAATAGTACTATTGAATATGTGTGTAAAAAATCATTTAAATGCATTAGAATTATTTAATGATTTGTTGCAACAATTTGAGGATGCTGTTTGTAAAATAAAGAAGTCTGTGTTGAATAAGAAAGTAAAGTATAATGGTAATTTAGCTAAACTTATTGTACAGTACAAAGGTGCATTGGAAAGGTTAGAATTGTCCCCTGTTTTATCAGAAAAAGATAGATGTGTAAACAGTAATTATGCTAAGCATGGTGTTTGTCACAAAAGGGAATCAAGCCAGACAGAGAATGTAGTTGAACATTCACAAAAAGAAAGAAATGCTACAATAGCAACAACAAATACATTAGAAGAAGGTAAATCTAAGACACTGCCATTGTTTAGTGTAAATACCACAACAGAGCTAAAACCTATTTCTACCATTTGCCAGGATAGATTAGAAAGTCCACAAACAACAGGGACTCAGACTATTGGAGACAGTGTACAGACTCCCTCTGTGCTGACTAGTGCACCAGAAGATCCATATAAAAAATATGCTAGGAAAATCAAAGCTTTAATTCCACCATTTGACCCAAAATTGCATATCCTGCATAGTATAGTTAAATTTGAGCAACATGTAGCACAGTATAGCTTAGATGATCAGACTGTGTGTTATCTTTTTAAGTTCTGGCTGCCAGCATACTACAGTAAAGCACTGTAGCTTTTACAGCAGAATGGGTTATGGGCTGACAAAGAGACACGTGCTAACATGTTGTTAGAACTAACTGCTGTGGATTTAACAGATACATAATTTTTAGATACAGTAGTTCCACACCCAATGGAAGAGCCATTTGCTTTCTGTAATAAATTTCATCAATTATACTGTAATCTAAAAGGCACACCAAACTTAGAGATTGGAGATCCCAGAATGTTAAGAATTCTAGCAGGAAAATATGAAGGACTTGATTTTGTTAATAGAAATTTACTGGCTAGAGCACGTAATTTCAAGGAATTCCTTTGCATTCTTGCAGACTGGCAAAATGAGTCAAAATTTAAAAGTGCACCGCCAGAGCTAACACATAGAAATAATTGTAATAACAATAACAATAACAACAACAACATATACATGCCACAAACCACTTTTTGCTTTGTTTGTGGGAAGATGGGAAACAAAAGAAGATACTGTTAGTACAATAAAAGTTTCCAGGAAAGAACAGGCCAGGAATATGCTGGTGTTAATTATAGAAATTGGAAGCGCAAACCAACAAATGTAAAACTCTATCATCCCAGAAATAAAATAAAAAATTATCAAACATGGGAAACTATGTTTCCTCCTCTTCACATTTGTTTTGCAGGATTTGTCAAGAAAAGGATTGTTTTTTATTCATATTGACTGACATAGCATTTGGTTACTTCATGTGCAAATACAGGGTAAAATGATGAGACATTTTTGTAATATGAAATCAAAACCACGTGGTAGCAATCTGAGCTCAAAATGACATTGGCCTCGCTTCCATTGAGTCGTTAAAAATGGAGCCGTAAGCTACCGAAGCGGCCGACAGCTAAAAGTAATTTACGGCTGCATTTTAGTACCAGGTTTCCATTGAAAAGATTAGCGTGTTGCGCGCAGTCGCTCTTTTCGTGTAGCTGTAAGTTAACGTTGTGTTAACGCTTCCATCTGACGTCGGATTTCTTGAAAATCAATTAGTTGCTAAGGTAACCCGACCTTACGCTATAGAATTTACGTTTAACGTCCGTGCTTCTTACCTGTGATCGCCTCTCAAGAAAAATAAAAAAACACTTATCCATATTTTTAATAATCAAATACTATTTTCTAATATAATTATATTTAACACTTCATAAATATAAGTAATATTTATTGCTGCCCTAGGCATAGGTCTAGTTTGCATTCTGTAGATATGTTCTTGCATATATTATTGTATTTAAATATATACTGATATTTCTATTAGAATATAAGTTCAACTATTTCTATACATGAGACAACAATAAATATTACTTATAACAATTTATTTCTACATTAAAACACTTGCATTATATGCAAGTTTTATCATTTCAATAGAAAATAGCTCTCAAAAAGCACAATTTTCCTCTTTTACACCTAGTTGAGCTGGGGGTAATATTTCTCAATGTATCGACAGCCTCCGACAGTGTATTAACGGTTAGCGCTTTCAATGGAAACCTGGTATAATTTATCGATTAACGGCTTCTATTACTTTCTATGGGACGCGAAAATCTTTTCGGCAGCCGAAGTCCGGCAGCCGATATTGAGGTATAACGCGCCATTGGAAACAGTCGTTAAACGCTATTGCTTTCGACAGCATATTTATCGGTTTGCGAGTGCACGCAAACTGAATTACGACTCAATGGAAGCGAGGCCATTGTTTGCAAACAATTCTATTATTTTTTTTTTAATTTATTATTATTAATGTGGCCACTGTATAAGAAAAATATTTTAGTTTTTAAATTTTCATATGACTTGTTTTCACTTCTAACTTTTGTGGATAACTCAGTTCATTTTTTCAGGCTATGTTGATCCTAACTTTAGATGTAATATTAATTTATTTTTTTTGTTTCCTCAGTTAGTAGACATGTGCGGTTCGTTTCGGATTTATTTCGGAAATTCAGAAAATTCAGTAAATTCGGAGATTAGGATCGATTCGGATTTCCGAATTAAAATACTTCCGAATCTACCGAATGAATCCGAAATAAGTGCTGTATCTCCGAATAAATCCGAATTAGCTCGGTAAAATTCGGCATTTCCCCATAGGAAACAATGGGAGTTTCGGCTGAAAAAAAAACTAACACCGCAGCTCGATTGTTTCCTATGGGGAAACACTAAGTCTGCACCTAACACCCTAACATGTACCCCGAGTCTCTAAACACCCCTAATCTGACACTTATTAACCCCTAATCTGCCGCCCCCGGTATCGCTGACACCTGCATTATTTTATTAATCCCTAATCTGCCGACCGAATATCGCTGCCACCTACATTATAACTATTAACCCCTAATCTGCTGTCCCTAACACCGCCGACCCCTACATTATAGTTATTAACCCCTAATCTGCCCCCCCCAACGTCGCCGCAATCTAACTACAAGTATTAACCCCTAATCTGCCGACCCGATATCGCCACCGCCTACATTATAGCTATTAACCCCTAATCTGCTGTCCCTAACACCGCCGACCCCTACATTATAGTTATTAACCCTAAATCTGCCCCCCCCAACGTCGCCGCAATCTAACTACAAGTATTAACCCCTAATCTGCCGACCCGATATCGCCACCGCCTACATTATAGCTATTAACCCCTAATCTGCTGTCCCTAACACCGCCGACCCCTACATTATAGTTATTAACCCCTAATCTGCCCCCCCCAACGTCGCCGCAATCTAACTACAAGTATTAACCCCTAATCTGCCGACCGCAAATCGCCGCCACTATAATAAACGTATTAACCCCTAAACCGCCGCACTCCCGCCTCGCAAACACTATAATACATTTTATTAACCCCTAATCTGCCCTCCCTAACATCGCCGCCACCTACCTACAATTATTAACCCCTAATCTCCTGCCCACAACGTCGCCGCTACTATAATAAGGTTATTAACCCCTAAACCTAAGTCTAACCCTAACACTAAAACCCCCTAAATTAAATATAATTTAAATAAAACGAAATAAATTTACTATAGTTAAATAAATGAATCCTATTTAAAACTAAATACTTACCTGTAAAATAAACCCTAAGATAGCTGCAATATAACTAATAGTTACATTGTAGCTATTTTAGCATTTATATTTATTTTACAGGCAACTTTGTATTTATTTTAACTAGGTACAATAGCTATTAAATAGTTATTGACTAATTAATAGCTACCTAGTTAAAATAATTACAAAATTACCTGTAAAATAAATCCTAACCTAAGTTACAATTAAACCTAACACTACACTATCATTAAATAAATTAACTACAAGTACCTACAATTAAATACAATTAAATAAACTAAACTAAAGTACAAAAAACCCCCCACTAAATTACAAAAAATAAAAAAATATTACAAGAATTTTAAACTAATTACACCTAATCTAAGCCCCCTAATGAATAACAAAGCCCCCCAAAATAAAAAAATTCCCTACCCTATACTAAATTACAAAAGTTAACAGCTCTATTACCTTACCAGCCCTTAAAAGGGCCTTTTGTGGGGCATGCCCCAAAGAAAACAGCTCTTTTGCCTGTAAAAAAAAACACAATACCCCCCCCACATTACAACCCACCACCCACATACCCCTACTCTAACCCAAACCCCCCTTAAATAAACCTAACACTACTCCCGTGAAGATCTCCCTACCTTGAGTTGTGTTCACCCAGCCGGGCCGAAGTCTTCATCCGATGGGGCAGAAGAGGACATCCAGACCGGCAGAAGTCTTCATCCAAGCGGGGCAAGAAGATGTCTTCCATCCATCAGAAAAGTACCAAAAAACAAACAAACACTAAATTACCAAAAATAATAAAATATTACAATAATTTTAAACTAATTACACCTAATCTAAGCCCCCTGCTAGCTATTAATATAGCTACAATATAACTAATAGTTACATTGTAGCTATTTTAGGATTTATATTTATTTTACAGGCAACTTTGTATTTATTTTAACTAGGTACAATAGTTATTAAATAGTTAATAACTATTTAATAACTACCTAGCTAAAATAAATACAAATTTACCTGTAAAATAAATCCTAACCTAAGTTACAATTACACCTAACACTACACTATCATTAAATTAATTAAATAAATGAATCCTATTTAAAACTAAATACTTACCTGTAAAATAAACCCTTATATAGCTACAATATAACTAATAGTTACATTGTAGCTATTTTAGGATTTATATTTATTTTACAGGCAACTTTGTATTTATTTTAACTAGGTACAATAGCTATTAAATAGATATGTACTGTTTAATAGCTACCTAGTTAAAATAATTACAAAATTACCTGTAAAATAAATCCTAACCTAAGTTACAATTAAACCTAACACTACACTATCATGAAATACATTAAATAAATTAACTACAAGTACCTACAATTAAATACAATGAAATAAACTAAACTAAAGTACAAAAAAACAAACACTAAATTACAAAAAATAAAAAAAATTACAAGAATTTTAAACTAATTACACCTAATCTAAGCCCCCTAATAAAATAACAAAGCCCCCCAAAATAAAAAAATGCCCTACCCTATACTAAATTACAAAAGTTAACAGCTCTATTACCTTACCAGCCCTTAAAAGGGCCTTTTGCGGGGGCATGCCCCAAAGAAAACAGCTCTTTTGCCTGTAAAAAAAACACAATACCCCCCCACACATTACAACCCACCACCCACATACCCCTACTCTAACCCAAACCCCCCTTAAATAAACCTAACACTACCCCCCTGAAGATCTCCCTACCGTGTCTTCACCCAGCGGGCCGAAGTCTTCATCCGATGGGGCAGAAGAGGACATCCAGACCGGCAGAAGTCTTCATCCAAGCGGGGCAAGAAGAGGTCTTCCATCCATCAGAAGTCTTGATCCAGACGGCATCTTCTCTGTTCATCCACCCGGAGCGGAGCGGCAGCATCCTGAAGAGACATCCGACGCAGAGCATCCTCTTCTTTCTTGATCCGACGACTCAATGACTGTACCTTTAAGTGACGTCATCCAAGATGGCGTCCCTTGAATTCCGATTGGCTGATAGGATTCTATCAGCCAATCGGAATTAAGGTAGGAATATTCTGATTGGCTGATGGAATCAGCCAATCCGATTCAAGTTCAATCCGATTGGCTGATCCAATCAGCCAATCAGATTGACCTCACATTCTATTGGCTGTTCCGATCAGCCAATAGAATGCGAGGTCAATCTGATTGGCTGATTGGATCAGCCAATCGGATTGAACTTGAATCTGATTGGCTGATTCCATCAGCCAATCAGAATATTCCTACCTTAATTCCGATTGGCTGATAGAATCCTATCAGCCAATCGGAATTCAAGGGACGCCATCTTGGATGACGTCACTTAAAGGTACAGTCATTGAGTCGTCGGATCAAGAAAGAAGAGGATGCTCTGCGTCGGATGTCTCTTCAGGATGCTGCCGCTCCGCTCCGGATGGATGAACAGAGAAGATGCCGCCTGGATCAAGACTTCTGATGGATGGAAGACCTCTTCTTGCCCCGCTTGGATGAAGACTTCTGCCGGTCTGGATGTCCTCTTCTGCCCCATCGGATGAAGACTTCGGCCCGCTGGGTGAAGACACAGTAGGGAGATCTTAAGGGGGGTAGTGTTAGGTTTATTTAAGGGGGGTTTGGGTTAGAGTAGGGGTATGTGGGTGGTGGGTTGTAATGTGGGGGGGGGTATTGTATTTTTTTTTACAGGCAAAAGAGCTGTTTTCTTTGGGGCATGCCCCCGCAAAAGGCCCTTTTAAGGGCTGGTAAGTTAATAGAGCTGTTAACTTTTGTAATTTAGTATAGGGTAGGGCATTTTTTTTATTTTGGGGGGCTTTGGTTTTTTATTAGGGGGCTTAGATTAGGTGTAATTAGTTTAAAATTCTTGTAATATTTTTTTATTTTTTGTAATTTAGTTTGTTTTTTTGTACTTTAGTTTAGTTTATTTCATTGTATTTAATTGTAGGTACTTGTAGTTAATTTATTTCATGATAGTGTAGTGTTAGGTTTAATTGTAACTTAGGTTAGGATTTATTTTACAGGTAATTTTGTAATTATTTTAACTAGGTAGCTATTAAACAGTAAATATCTATTTAATAGCTATTTTACCTAGTTAAAATAAATACAAAGTTGCCTGTAAAATAAATATAAATGCTAAAATAGCTACAATGTAACTATTAGTTATATTGTAGCTATGTTAGGGTTTATTTTACAGGTAAGTATTTAGTTTTAAATAGGATTCATTTATTTAATTAATGTAATGATAGTGTAGTGTTAGGTGTAATTGTAACTTAGGTTAGGATTTATTTTACAGGTAAATTTATATTTATTTTAGCTAGGTAGTTATTAAATAGTTATTAAATATTTAATAACTATTGTACCTAGTTAAAATAAATACAAAGTTGCCTGTAAAATAAATATAAATTCTAAAATAGCTACAATGTAACTATTAGTTATATTGTAGCTATATTAATAGCTAGTAGGGGGCTTTGATTAGGTTTAATTAGTTTAAAATTATTGTAATATTTTATTATTTTTTGTAATTTAGTGTTTGTTTGTTTTTTGGTACTTTTCTGATGGATGGAAGACCTCTTCTTGCCCCGCTTGGATGAAGACTTCTGCCGGTCTGGATGTCCTCTTCTGCCCCATCGGATGAAGACTTCGGCCCGGCTGGGTGAACACGACTCAAGGTAGGGAGATCTTCAGGGGGTTTGGGTTAGAGTAGGGGTATGTGGGTGGTGGGTTGTAATGTGGGGGGGTATTGTGTTTTTTTTTACAGGCAAAAGAGCTGTTTTCTTTGGGGCATGCCCCCGCAAAAGGCCCTTTTAAGGGCTGGTAAGGTAATAGAGCTGTTAACTTTTTGTAATTTAGTATAGGGTAGGGCATTTTTTTTATTTTGGGGGGCTTTGTTATTTTATTAGGGGGCTTAGATTAGGTGTAATTAGTTTAAAATTCTTGTAATATTTTTTTATTTTTTGTAATTTAGTGGGGGGGGGTTTGTACTTTAGTTTAGTTTATTTAATTGTATTTAATTGTAGGTACTTGTAGTTAATTTATTTATTGATAGTGTAGTGTTAGGTTTAATTGTAACTTAGGTTAGGATTTATTTTACAGGTAATTTTGTAATTATTTTAACTAGGTAGCTATTAAATAGTCAATATCTATTTAATAGCTATTGAACCTAGTTAAAATAAATACAAAGTTGCCTGTAAACTAAATATAAATGCTAAAATAGCTACAATGTAACTATTAGTTATATTGCAGCTATATTAGGGTTTATTTTACAGGTAAGTCTTTAGTTTTATATAGGATTCATTTATTTAATTAATTTAATGATAGTGTAGTGTTAGGTGTAATTGTAACTTAGGTTATGATTTATTTTACAGGTAAATTTGTATTTATTTTAGCTAGGTAGTTATTAAATAGTTATTAACTATTTAATAACTATTGTACCTAGTTAAAATAAATACAAAGTTGCCTGTAAAATAAATATAAATCCTAAAATAGCTACAATGTAACTATTAGTTATATTGTAGCTATATTAATAGCTAGTAGGGGGCTTAGATTAGGTGTAATTAGCTTAAAATTATTGTAATATTTTATTATTTCTGGTAATTTAGTGTTTGTTTGTATTTTGGTACTTGTATGATGGATGGAAGACCTCTTCTTGCCCCGCTTGGATGAAGACTTCTGCCGGTCTGGATGTACTCTTCTGCCCCATTGGATGAAGACTTCGGCCCGGCTGGGTGAACACGACTCAAGGTAGGGAGATCTTCAGGGGGGTAGTGTTAGGTTTATGTAAGGGGGTTTGGGTTAGAGTAGGGGTATGTGGGTGGTGGGTTTTAATGTGGGGGGGGTATTGTGTGTTTTTTTACAGGCAAAAGAGCTGTTTTCTTTGGGGCATGCCCCGCAAAAGGCCCTTTTAAGGGTTGGTAAGGTAATAGAGCTGTTAACTTTTGTAATTTAGTATAGGGTAGGGCATTTTTTTTTATTTTGGGGGGCTTTGTTATTTTATTAGGGGGCTTAGATTAGGTGTAATTAGTTTAAAATTCTTGTAATATTTTTTATTTTTTGTAATTTAGTGTTTGTTTTTTTTGTAATTTAGTGGGGGGTTTTTTGTACTTTAGTTTATTTAATTGTAGATAATTGTAGGTACTTGTAGTTAATTTATTTAATGATAGTGTAGTGTTAGGTTTAATTGTAACTTAGGTTAGGATTTATTTTACAGGTAATTTTGTAATTATTTTAACTAGGTAGCTATTAATTAGTCAATAACTATTTAATAGCTATTGTACCTAGTTAAAATAAATACAAAGTTGCCTGTAAAATAAATATAAATGCTAAAATAGCTACAATGTAACTATTAGTTATATTGCAGCTATATTAGGGTTTATTTTACAGGTAAGTATTTAGTTTTAAATAGGATTCATTTATTTAATTATAGTGTAGTGTTAGGTGTAATTAACTTAGGTTAGGATTTATTTTACAGGTAAATTTGTATTTATTTTAGCTAGGTAGTTATTAAATAGTTATTAACTATTTAATAACTATTGTACCTAGTTAAAATAAATACAAAGTTGCCTGTAAAATAAATATAAATGCTAAAATAGCTACAATGTAACTATTAGTTATATTGCAGCTATCTTAGGGTTTATTTTACAGGTAAGTCTTTAGTTTTAAATAAGATTCATTTATTTAACTATAGTAAATTTATTTCGTTTTATTTAAATTATATTTAAGTTAGGGGGTGTTAGTGTTAGGGTTAGACTTAGGTTTAGGGGTTAATAACCTTATTAAAGTAGCGGCGACGTTGTGGGCAGGAGATTAGGGGTTAATAATTGTAGGTAGGTGGCGGCGATGTTAGGGAGGGCAGATTAGGGGTTAATAAAATGTATTATAGTGTTTGCGAGGCGGGAGTGCGGCGGTTTAGGGGTTAATACGTTTATTATAGTGGCGGCGATTTGCGGTCGGCAGATTAGGGGTTAATACTTGTAGTTAGATTGCGGCGACGTTGGGGGGGGAAGATTAGGGGTTAATAACTATAATGTAGGGGTCGGCGGTGTTAGGGACAGCAGATTAAGGGTTAATAGCTATAATGTAGGCGGCAGCGAGATCGGGTCGGCAGATTAGGGGTTAATACTTGTAGTTAGATTGCAGCGACGTTGGGGGGGGCAGATTAGGGGTTAATAACTATAATGTAGGGGTCGGCGGTGTTAGGGACAGCAGATTAGGGGTTAATAGCTATAATGTAGGCGGCAGCGATATCGGGTCGGCAGATTAGGGGTTAATACTTGTAGTTAGATTGCGGCGATGTTGGGGGGGGCAGATTAGGGGTTAATAACTATAATGTAGGGGTCGGCGATGTTAGGGACAGCAGATTAGGGGTTAATAGTTATAATGTAGGTTGCGGCGATATCCGATCGGCAGATTAGGGGTTAAATAATGTTATTATAGGGTTTGCGATGTCGGGGGGGCCTCGGTTTAGTGGTTCATAGGTAGTTTATGGGTGTTAGTGACTTAGTGTACTAAAACATACCGAATTTCGGAACCGAATAGAACCGAATTCAGCCGAATCCGAATAAATTCGAAACGAATTTATTCAAATTTTGCCGAATCCGATTCGACCCGAACCGAAATTCGAAAAGTCTGAATCGAACCGAAAACGAACCGAATTTTTTAGCCGTGCACATGTCTATCAGTTAGTCCACACAGTTAAATAAGGAAAAAACAGATCAACTGCACTTTTGCATTTATAGTCATTTTAAATTATAAATAGAAAAATAAAGGTTAAAAAGTTTAACGATTAGAAAACGCAGAAGATAAACCAGTGTTTTTAATGTGATGTTTCTTTGCTTGTAGTTTACGATTATTTTTATTTGATTTTTAATTTTTTTTCAATGACAAAAGCTAACTTCTAATGACATTTTTTTTTATAAAAAATATGACCTAGATTTGGAGTTTGGCTCCTAACGCTGGTTTTAGGCTACCGCCGGTATTTAGAGTCACTCAAAATAGGGTCTAACGCTCACTTTTCAGCCGCAACTTTTCCATACCGCAGATCCCCTTACGTCAATTGCGTATCCTATCTTTTCAATGGGATCTTTCTAACTCCGGTATTTAGAGTCGTTTCTGAAGTGAGCGTTAGACATCTAACGACAAAACTCCAGCCGCAGGAAAAAAGTCAGTAGTTAAGAGCTTTCTGGGCTAACGCCGGTTTCTAAAGCTCTAATCTACTGTACTCTAAAGTATACTAACACCCATAAACTACCTATGTACCCCTAAACCGAGGTCCCCCCACATCGCCGACACTTGAATAATTTTTTTTAACCCCTAATCTGCCGACCGCCACCTAAGTTATACTTATGTACCCCTAATCTGCTCCCCCTAACACCGCCGACCCCTGTATTATATTTATTAACCCCTAATCTGCCCCCCTCAACGTCGCCTCCATCTGCCTACACTTATTAACCCCTAATCTGCCGACCGCAAAGCGCCGCCACCTACGTTATCCTTATGTACCCCTAATCTGCTGCCCCTAACACCGCCGACACCTATATTATATTTATTAACCCCTAATCTGCCCCCCACAACGTCGCCGCCAGCTACCTACAATAATTAACCCCTAATCTGCCGAGCGGACCTGAGCGCTACTATAATAAAGTTATTAACCCCTAATCCGCCTCACTAACCCTATAATAAATAGTATTAACCCCTAATCTGCCCTCCCTAACATCGCCGACACCTAACTTCAATTATTAACCCCTAATCTGCCGACCGGAGCTCACCGCTATTCTAATAAATGTATTAACCCCTAAAGCTAAGTCTAACCCTAACACTAACACCCCCCTAAGTTAAATATAATTTTATTCTAACGAAATAAATTAACTCTTATTAAATAAATTATTCCTATTTAAAGCTAAAGACTTACCTGTAAAATAAATCCTAATATAGCTACAATATAAATTATAATTACATTGTAGCTATTTTAGGATTAATATTTATTTTACAGGCAACTTTGTAATTATTTTAACCAGGTACAATAGCTATTAAATAGTTAAGAACTATTTAATAGTTACCTAGTTAAAATAATTACAAAATTACCTGTAAAATAAATCCTAACCTAAGTTACAATTAAACATAACACTATACTATCATTAAATTAATTAAATAAAATACCTACAATTACCTACAATTAAACCTAACACTACAATATCAATACATTAATTAAATACAATACCTTCAAAAAAATAAATTTAAATAAACTAACTAAAGTACAAAAAATAAAAAAGAACTAAGTTACAAAAAATAAAAAAATATCTACAAACATAAGAAAAATATTACAACAATTTTAAACTAATTACACCTACTCTAAGCCCCCTAATAAAACAACAAAGCTCCCCAAAATAAAAAATGCCCTACCCTATTCTAAATTAATAAAGTTAAAAGCTCTTTTACCTTACCAGCCCTGAACAGGGCCCTTTGCGGGGCATGCCCCAAGAAGTTCAGCTCTTTTGCCTGTAAAAAAAAACATACAATACCCCCCCCCCAACATTACAACCCACCACCCACATACCCCTAATCTAACCCAAACCCCCCTTAAATAAACCTAACACTAAGCCCCTGAAGATAATCCTACCTTGTCTTCACCTCACCAGGTATCACCGATCCGTCCTGGCTCCAAAATCTTCATCCAACCCAAGCGGGGGTTGGCGATCCATAATCCGGTGGCTGAAGAGGTCCAGAAGAGGCTCCAAAGTCTTCATCCTATCCGGGAAGAAGAGGCGATCCGGACCGGCAACCATCTTGATCCAAGCGGCATCTTCTATCTTCATCCGATGACGACCGGCTCCATCCTGAAGACCTCAACCGCGGACCCATCTTCTTCCGATGACAACTTCCCGACGAATGAAGGTTCCTTTAAGGGACGTCATCCAAGATGGCGTCCCTCGAATTCCGATTGGCTGATAGGATTCAGAATTGAGCTCGCATTCTATTGGCTGTTCCGATCAGCCAATAGAATGCGAGCTCAATCTGATTGGCTGATTGGATCAGCCAATCGGATTGAACTTGATTCTGATTGGCTGATTCCATCAGCCAATCAGAATATTCCTACCTTAATTCCGATTGGCTGATAGAATCCTATCAGCCAATCGGAATTCGAGGGACGCCATCTTGGATGACGTCCCTTAAAAGAACCGTCATTCGGCTAGTAGGCGTCGGGAGAAGAGGATGTTCCGCGTCGGAGGTCTGCAAGATGGATCCGGAAGAAAGAAGATTGAAGATGCCGTTGATAGAAGACTTCATCCGGATCATGGACCTCTTCAGCTCCCGCTTGGATGAAGACTTCATCCGGATCATGGACCTCTTCAGCTCCCGCTTGGATGAAGACTTCAGCCGGATCATGGACCTCTTCAGCCCCCCGCTTGGGTTGGATCAGGACATCGGAGGAGCTCTTCAGGACGGATCGGTGAACCTGGTAGGGTGAAGACAAGGTAGGAAGATCTTTAGGGGCTTAGTGTTAGGTTTATTTAAGGGGGGTTTGGGTTAGATTAGGGGTATGTGGGTGGTGGGTTGTAATGTTGGGGGGGGTATTGTATGTTTTTTTTTACAGGCAAAAGAGCTGAACTTCTTGGGGCATGCCCCGCAAAGGGCCCTGTTCAGGGCTGGTAAGGTAAAAGAGCTTTGAAATGTAGTAATTTAGAATAGGGTAGGGCATTTTTTATTTTGGGGGGCTTTGTTGTTTTATTAGGGGGCTTAGAGTAGGTGTAATTAGTTTAAAATTGTTGTAATATTTTTCTTATGTTTGTAGATATTTTTTTATTTTTTGTAACTTAGTTCTTTTTTATTTTTTGTACTTTAGTTAGTTTATTTCATTGTAGTTATTTGTAGATATTGTATTTAATTAATGTATTGATAGTGTAGTGTTAGGTTTAATTGTAGGTAATTGTAGGTATTTTATTTAATTAATTTAATGATAGTATAGTGTTAGGTTTAATTGTAACTTAGGTTAGGATTTATTTTACATGTAATTTTGTACTTATTTTAACTAGGTAACTATTAAATAGTTCTTAACTATTTAATAGCTATTGTACCTGGTTAAAATAATTACAAAGTTGCCTGTAAAATAAATATTAATCCTAAAATAGCTACAATGTAATTATAATTTATATTGTAGCTATATTAGGGTTTATTTTACAGGTAAGTATTTAGCTTTAAATAGGAATAATTTATTTAATAAGAGTTAATTAATTTTGTTAGATTAAAATTATATTTAATTTAGGGGGGTGTTAGTGTTAGGGTTAGACTTAGCTTTAGGGGTTAATACATTTATTAGAATAGCGGTGAGCTCCGGTCGGCAGATTAGGGGTTAATAATTGAAGTTAGGTGTTGGCGATGTTAGGGAGGGCAGATTAGGGGTTAATAAATATAATACAGGGGTCGGCGGTGTTAGGGGGAGCAGATTAGGGGTACATAAGGATAACGTAGGTGGCGGCGCTTTGCGGTCGGCAGATTAGGGGTTAATAAGTGTAGGCAGATGGAGGCGACGTTGAGGGGGGCAGATTAGGGGTTAATAAATATAATACAGGGGTCGGCGGTGTTAGGGGGAGCAGATTAGGGGTACATAAGGATAATGTAAGTAGCGGCGGTTTACGGAGCGGCAGATTAGGGGTTAAAAATAATATGCAGGGGTCAGCGATAGCGGGGGCGGCAGATTAGGGGTTAATAAGTGTAAGGATAGGGGTGTTTAGACTCGGGGTACATGTTAGGGTGTTAGGTGCAGACGTAGAAGTGTTTCCCCATAGCAAACAATGGGGCTGCGTTAGGAGCTGAACGCGGCTTTTTTGCAGGTGTTTTTTTCAGCTCAAACAGCCCCATTGTTTCCTATGGGGGAATCGTGCACGAGCACGTTTTTGAGGCTGGCCGCTTGCGTAAGCAACTCTGGTATCGAGAGTTGAAGCTGCGTTAAAAATGCTCTACGCTCCTTTTTTGGAGCCTAACGCAGCCATTCTTTGGACTCTCAATACCAGAGTTATTTTTATGGTGCGGCCAGAAAAAAGCCGGCGTTAGTTTTTCGGGTCGTTACCGACAAAACTACAAATCTAGCCGTATGTGTTTTTTTCTCATTTTAGTTTTTACATTTTTCCAGTTTGTTTTTGACAATTTATCTACATTTTGTTTTATTTTTTATTTTTTTTGTTCTATAGTTTGTTTTATATTTTTCAATTTGTTTTTGCATTTTTCATTTTGCAGTTTTGTGTGTAATTTTATTTATTTTTATTTTTTTTTATTTTATCAATAATTTTTGTTAAAACAGAAACATGTTTTAAGACAGAAAAGACCTAATGTTTATCACAATGGGTGTGATTATTGTGATGATTACATAACATAATTTATAAAAAGGAGTGGGTGGTTTGGTATCTGTCTGTAAATAGAAAAAATACACAGTTTGTGATGGGTTGTTATTTGTTTATTCGTTGATTCTTTTTCTATCTTTATGGAGGCAGAGCTTAGCTCTTAACTCCATAAAAGAGGGGAGTGTTTCCAAACTATATTGTGTTATGTATGAACAAATACAATTTGCAATTGCTGGAATGTCAGGAGATGCTAACGTTATTTAAAGAGACACTAAAATCAAAATTTGTTTTCATAGTTCAGATAGAACATGCATTTTTGGGAGACTTTTCAATTTACCTCCATTGTCAGATTTTATAGTCTTTTTATTCAACATTTTTTTGGGGACCAGCTCCTACTGAGCAGATGTGCACGGTCACAGTGTATATGTATACTATTCTGTGATTGGCTGATAACTATTACATGATACAAGGGGAGTCAAATTAAAAAAATAACAATAATAATAATAATAATAATAATAATAATAATAATAAATTCTGAAAAATCGACTGCTTTTTGGAAGATCAGAGTAAGCGATATTGCATTGTATACTGTATTTAATGGTCATTTAATTTAACTTAAGGTGTTATAGATGTGTAAATAAACATTGAATCAAATCTGCTAGGGGTTGTAAATGATCTAATAAACAGTGAAATCAATACAACATCAGAAATTTCATTTGGTTTGGCGTGTACACAGGCACAGGCAGAATTATCAGCCAATTTCAAAATTATGATGCAAACATTGTCTGATGGTCATGTGCCTTTAATGTTTATTAATGTTAAACATGGTCTTACTAATTTTGCTTTAAACAATATGAAACTATGGGTAAATGACTGGCATGGATGTAATAATAACATGTGTACTGCATCATCTCTAATTCCTGTGGCAGGGGTCAGAACTGAGCTTCAGAGACTGGTTTCCTTAGGAATTCCAGTTTCTGATACTCAAGCTATGTTTTGCAAACTGAAATATGACACTCTTATCTTTGGGAATGGGGAATGGACACAGATGGACCTGTCTCTCTGTGGCCAACACCCCATTACTAAAAACATATGTGTGTACACCTGGCCAGTACAGAGAAGTATATACATCCTGCTGGCATAACAATTCTCAATGTCAAGTGGTCGTTGAAACAGTCTCTTCTAATAACATTGTGTCTTATATGGGACATGGTAGGGTGTGTTTTATACTCTTAAATGAGCTCAGTCAAATTAAATGGTTGTCTTACAATGGGTGTCAGGGGAATCAGGATTTGCCAAGGGGACTTTATTGTGGGGATAACTTGCATTTACTGAATATTTCAGGAATGGTGTTTACGGTTCCATTAATTTCACAATACTCAGTTGGGTATAGCCCTAGTATAAATATTTCTTTAGTACCTCTAAACATAAGGAATGCATCTGTTCTACTAAAATGGGGTAAAATAATTGAATCAGACATTGTGCTCCTCAAACAGATGAAAGACTCTGATGAGCAAACTAACGGCTAGATTTAGTGTTTTGTCGGTAACGACCCGCGTAGCTAACGCTGGTTTTTTTTCCCCCGCACCTTTTAAATACCGCTGGCATTTAGAGTTCTCTGAAGGGCTGCGTTAGGCTCCAAAAAGGGAGCATATAGCATATTTACCGCCACTGCAACTCTCAATACCAGCGGTGCTTACGGACGCGGCCAGCTTAAAAAACGTGCTCATGCACGATTTCCCCATAGGAAACAATGGGGCCGTTAGAGCTGGAAAAAAAACTAACACCTGCAAAAAAGCAGCGTTCAGCTCCTAACGCAGCCCCATTGTTTCCTATGGGGAAACACTTTCTAAGTCTACACCTAACACCCTAACATGTACCCCGAGTCTAAACACCCCTAGCCTTACACTTATTAACCCCTAATCTGCCACCCCCGCTATTGCTGACCCCTGCATTATACTATTAACCCTTAATCTGCCGCTCCGGACACCGCCGCCACCTACGTTATCCCTATGTACCCCTAATCTGCTGCCCCTAACACCTCCGACCCCTATATTATATTTATTAACCCCTAATCTGCCGCCCCCATCGTTGCCGCCACCTACCTACAATTATTAACCCCTAATCTGCCGACCGGACCTCACCGCTACTATAATAAAGTTATTAACCCCTAATCCGCCTCACTCCCGCCTCAATAACCCTATAATAAATTGTATTAACCCCTAATCTGCCCTCCCTAACATCGCCGACACCTAACTTCAAGTATTAACCCCTAATCTGCCGACCGGACCTCACCGCTACTCTAATAAATTTATTAACCCCTAAAGCTAAGTCTAACCCTAACACTAACACCCCCTAAGTTAAA
Organism: Bombina bombina; assembly: GCF_027579735.1. Taxonomy (NCBI): domain Eukaryota; kingdom Metazoa; phylum Chordata; class Amphibia; order Anura; family Bombinatoridae; genus Bombina; species Bombina bombina. The sequence continues at coordinate 605,026,381 of NC_069505.1, read as the reverse complement.
TATAATTTATATCTAACAAAATAAATTAACTCTTATTAAATAAATTATTCCTATTTAAAGCTACATACTTACCTGTAAAATAAACCCTAATATAGCTACAATATAAATTATAATTATACGTATTGTTGCTATTTTAGGATTAATATTTATTTTACAGGCAACTTTGTATTTATTTTAACCAGGTATAATAGCTATTAAATAGTTAATAACTATTTAATAGCTACCTAGTTAAAATAATTACAAAATTACCTGTAAAATAAATCCTAACCTAAGTTACAATTAAACCTAACACTACACTATCAATAAAATAATTAAATACAAGTACCTACAAATAAATACAAATAAATAAACTAACTAAAGTACAAAAAATAAAAAAAGAAATAAGTTACATAAAAATAAAAAAATAATTTACAAACATTAGAAAAAGATTACAACAATTTTAAGCTAATTACACCTACTCTAAGCCCCCTAATAAAATAACAAAGCCCCCCAAAATAAAAAAAATTCCCTACCCTATTCTAAAATAAAAATAGAAAAGCTCTTTTACCTTACCAGCCCTTAAAAGGGCCTTTTGCGGGGCATGCCCCAAAGAATTCTGCTCTTTTGCCTGAAAAAAAACATACAATACCCCCCAACATTACAACCCACCACCCACATACCCCTAATCTAACCCAAACCCCCCTTAAATAAACCTAACACTACCCCCCTGAAGATCATCCTACCTTATCTTCACCACGCCGGATATCAACGATCGGTCCAGAAAAGCCTCCGAAGTCTTCATCCAAGCCCAAGCGGGGGCTGAAGAGATCCATCATCGGGCTGAAGAGGTCCATCATTGGGCAGAAGTCTTCATCCTATCCGGGCAGAAGAGGACATCCAGACCAGTAGACATCTTCATCCAAGCCGCATCTTCTATCTTCATCCATCCGGAGCGGAGCCATCTTCTTCCAGCCGACACGGATCCATCCTCCTCTACCGACGCCTACTCACCGAATCAGCCAATCAGATTGAGCTCGCATTCTATTGGCTGTTCCGATCAGCCAATAGAATGTGAGCTCAATCTGATTAGCTGATTGGATCAATCAATCGGATTGAACTTGAATCTGATTGGCTGATTCCTACCAATCGGAATTCGAGGGATGCCATCTTGGATGACGTCATTTAAAGGAACCGTCATTCGGCGAGTAGGCGTCGGTAGAAGAGGATGGATCCGCGTCAGCTGGAAGAAGATGGCTCCGCTCCGGATGGATGAAGATAGAAGATGCGGCTTGGATGAAGATGTCTACCGGTCCGGATGTCCTCTTCTGCCCAGATAGGATGAAGACTTCTGCCCGATGATGGACCTCTTCAGCCGCCGCTTGGATCAAGACTTCAGCACGATGATGGACCTCTTCAGCCCGATGATGGATCTCTTCAGCCCCCGCTTGGGCTTGGGTGAAGACTTCGGAGGCTCTTCTGGACCGATCGGTGATACCCGGCGTGGTGAAGATAAGGTAGGAAGATCTTCAGGGGCTTAGTGTTAGGTTTATTTAAGAGGGGTTTGGGTTAGATTAGGGGTATGTGGGTGGTGGGTTGTAATGTTGGGGGGGGGTATTGTATGTTTTTTTTTCAGGCAAAAGAGCAGAATTCTTTGGGGCATGCCCCGCAAAAGGCCCTTTTAAGGGCTGGTAAGGTAAAAGAGCTTTAATATTTTTATTTTAGAAAAGGGTAGAGATTTTTTTTATTTTGGGGGCTTTGTTATTTTATTAGGGGGCTTAGAGTAGGTGTAATTAGCTTAAAATTGTTGTAATATTTTTCTAATGTTTGTAAATTATTTTTTTATTTTTTGTAACTTAGTTCTTTTTTATTTTTTGTACTTTAGTTCATTTATTTAATTGTATTTATTTGTAGGTATTTTATGTAATTAATTTATTGATAGTGTAGTGTTAGGTTTAATTGTAGATAATTGTAGGTATTTTATTTAATTAATTTATTGATAGTGTAGTGTTAGGTTTAATTGTAACTTAGGTTAGGATTTATTTTACAGGTAATTTTGTAATTATTTTAACTAGGTAGCTATTAAATAGTTATTAACTATTTAATAGCTATTGTACCTGGTTAAAATAAATACAAAGTTGCCTTTAAAATAAATATTAATCCTAAAATAGCTACAATATAATTATAATTTATATTGTAGCTATATTAGGGTTTATTTTACAGGTAAGTATTTAGCTTTAAATAGGAATAATTTATTTAATAAGATTTATTTTATTTTGTTAGATTTAAAGTATATTTAACTTAGGGGGTGTTAGTGTTAGGGTTAGACTTAGCTTTAGGGGTTAATAAATTTATTAGAGTAGCGGTGAGGTCCGGTCAGCAGATTAGGGGTTAATACTTGAAGTAAAGTTAGGTGTCAGTGATGTTAGGGAGGGCAGATTAGGGGTTAATACTATTTATTATAGCGATATTGAGGCGGGAGTGAGGCGGATTAGGGGTTAATAACTTTATTATAGTAGCGGTGAGGTCCGGTCGGCAGATTAGGGGTTAATAATTGTAGGTAGGTAGCGGCGACGTTGGGGGGGACAGATTAGGGGTAATAAATATAATATAGGGGTCGGCGGTGTTAGGGGCAGCAGATTAGGGGTACATAGGGATAACGTAGGTTGCGGCGGTGTGCGGTCGTCAGATTAGGGGTTAAAAAAAATTTATTAGAGTGGCGGCGATGTGGGGGGGCCTCGGTTTAGGGGTACATAGGTAGTTTATGGGTGTTAGTGTACTTTAGAGCACAGTAGTTAAGAGCCTTATGAACCGGCGTTAGCCCAGAAAGCTCTTAACTCCTGTCTTTTTGCTGCGGCTGGAGTTTTGTCGTTAGATTTCTAACGCTCACTTCAGCCAAGACTCTAAATACCGGCGTTAGAAAGATCCCATTGAAAAGATAGGATACGCAAATGGCGTAGGGGGATCTGCGGTATGGAAAAGTCACGGCTGGAAAGTGAGCGTTAGACCCTTTCTGATTGACTCTATATACCAGCGGTAGCCCAAAACCAGCGTTAGGAGCCCCTAAAGCTGGTTTTGACGGCTAACGCCAAACTCTAAATCTAGCCGTAAAGTAGTTATTCAACATTTTCAAGGTCAAATTGAGCAACTTATTCCCCACATCGAATCAGTTTCTAACACGAATATTTGGCATTGCATATTTGGACAATCTTCCACTGTAAATAATTTTGCATATTATTTGATTCATCCTATGTTTATTATCTTCCGGCTAGATTTGGAGTTTTGTCGGTAACGACCCGAAAATCTAACACCGGCTTTTTTCTGGCCGCACCATAAAAATAACTCTGGTATTGAGAGTCCACATAAAGGCTGCGTTAGGCTCCAAAAAAGGAGCGTAGAGCATTTTTAACGCAGCTTCAACCCTCGATACCAGAGTTGCTTACGCAAGCGGCCAGCCTCAAAAACGTGCTTGTGCACGATTCCCCCATAGAAAACAATGGGGCTGTTTGAGCTGAAAAAAAACCTAACACCTGCAAAAAAGCCGCGTTCAGCTCCTAACGCAGCCCCATTGTTTGCTATGCGGAAACACTTCCTACGTCTACACCTAACACTCTAACATGTACCCCGAGTCTAAACACCCCTAACCTTACACTTATTAACCCCTAATCTGCCGCCCCCGCTATCGCTGACCCCTGCATATTATTATTAACCCCTAATCTGCCGCTCCGTAAACCGCCGCTACTTACATTATCCCTATGTACCCCTAATCTGCTGCCCCTAACACCGCCGACCCCTATATTATATTTATTAACCCCTAATCTGCCGAGCGGACCTGAGCGCTACTATAATAAAGTTATTAACCCCTAATCCGCCTCACTAACCCTATAATAAATAGTATTAACCCCTAATCTGCCCTCCCTAACATCGCCGACACCTAACTTCAATTATTAACCCCTAATCTGCCGACTGGAGCACACCGCTATTCTAATAAATGGATTAACCCCTAAAGCTAAGTCTAACCCTAACACTAACACCCCCCTAAATTAAATATAATTTTAATCTAACGAAATTAATTAACTCTTATTAAATAAATTATTCCTATTTAAAGCTAAATACTTACCTGTAAAATAAATCCTAATATAGCTACAATATAAATTATAATTACATTTTAGCTATTTTAGGATTAATATTTATTTTACAGGCAACTTTGTAATTATTTTAACCAGGTACAATAGCTATTAAATAGTTAAGAACTATTTAATAGTTACCTAGTTAAAATAATTACAACATTACCTGTAAAATAAATCCTAACCTAAATTACAATGAAACCTAACACTATACTATCATTAAATTAATTAAATAAAATACCTACAATTACCTACAATTAAACCTAACACTACACTATCAATACATTAATTAAATACAATATCTACAAATAACTACAATGAAATAAACTAACTAAAGTACAAAAAATAAAAAAGAACTAAGTTACAAAAAATAAAAAAATATCTACAAACATAAGAAAAATATTACAACAATTTTAAACTAATTACACCTACTCTAAGCCCCCTAATAAAATAACAAAGACCCCCAAAATAAAAAATGCCCTACCCTATTCTAAATTACTAAAGTTAAAAGCTCTTTTACCTTACCAGCGATCCATCATCCGGTGGCTGAAGAGGTCCAGAAGAGGCTCCAAAGTCTTCATCCTATCCGGGAAGAAGAGGCGATCCGGACCGGCAACCATCTTGATCCAAGCGGCATCTTCTATCTTCATCCGATGACGACCGGCTCCATCCTGAAGACCTCCACCGCGGACCCATCTTCTTCCGGCAACGTCCAACTGAAGAATGACGGTTCCTTTAAGGGACGTCATCCAAGATGGCGTCCCTCGAATTCCGATTGGCTGATAGGATTCTATCAGCCAATCGGAATTAAGGTAGGAATATTCTGATTGGCTGATGGAATCAGCCAATCAGAATCAAGTTCAATCCGATTGGCTGGTCCAATCAGCCAATCAGATTGAGCTCGCATTCTATTGGCTGTTCCGATCAGCCAATAGAATGCAAGCTCAATCTGATTGGCTGATTGGATCAGCCAATCGGATTGAACTTGATTCTGATTGGCTGATTCCATCAGCCAATCAGAATATTCCTACCTTAATTCCGATTGGCTGATAGGATTCTATCAGCCAATCGGAATTCGAGGGACGCCATCTTGGATGACGTCCCTTAAAGGAACCGTCATTCTTCAGTTGGACGTCGCCGGAAGAAGATGGGTCCGCGGTGGAGGTCTTCAGGATGGAGCCGGTCGTCATCGGATGAAGATAGAAGATGCCGCTTGGATCAAGATGGTTGCCGGTCCGGATCGCCTCTTCTTCCCGGATAGGATGAAGACTTTGGAGCCTCTTCTGGACCTCTTCAGCCACCGGATGATGGATCGCCAACCCCCGCTTGGGTTGGATGAAGATTTTGGAGCCAGGACGGATCGGTGATACCTGGTGAGGTGAAGACAAGGTAGGATGATCTTCAGGGGCTTAGTGTTAGGTTTATTTAAGGGGGTTTGGGTTAGATTAGGGGTATGTGGGTGGTGGGTTGTAATGTTGGGGGGGGGGTATTGTATGTTTTTTTTTCCAGGCAAAAGAGCTGAACTTCTTGGGGCATGCCCCGCAAAGGGCCCTGTTCAGGGCTGGTAAGGTAAAAGAGCTTTTAACTTTAGTAATTTAGAATAGGGTAGGGCATTTTTTATTTTGGGAGGCTTTGTTGTTTTATTAGGGGGCTTAGAGTAGGTGTAATTAGTTTAAAATTGTTGTAATATTTTTCTTATGTTTGTAGATATTTTTTTATTTTTTGTAACTTAATTCTTTTTTATTTTTTGTACTTTAGTTAGTTTATTTAATTGTATTTATTTGTAGATATTGTATTTAATTAATGTATTGATAGTGTAGTGTTAGGTTTAATTGTAGGTAATTGTAGGTATTTTATTTAATTAATTTAATGATAGTATAGTGTTAGGTTTAATTGTAACTTAGGTTAGGATTTATTTTACAGGTAATTTTGTAATTATTTTAACTAGGTAACTATTAAATAGTTCTTAACTATTTAATAGCTATTGTACCTGGTTAAAATAATTACAAAGTTGCCTGTAAAATAAATATTAATCCTAAAATAGCTACAATGTAATTATAATTTATATTGTAGCTATATTAGGATTTATTTTACAGGTAAGTATTTAGCTTTAAATAGGAATAAGTTATTTAATAAGAGTTAATTAATTTCGTTAGATTAAAATTATATTTAATTTAGGGGGGTGTTAGTGTTAGGGTTAGACTTAGCTTTAGGGGTTAATCCATTTATTAGAATAGCGGTGAGCTCCGGTTGGCAGATTAGGGGTTAATAATTGAAGTTAGGTGTCGGCGATGTTAGGGAGGGCAGATTAGGGGTTAATACTATTTATTATAGGGTTAGTGAGGCGGATTAGGGGTTAATAACTTTATAATAGTAGCGGTGCGGTCCACTCAGCAGATTAGGGGTTAATAAGTGTAGGCAGGTGGAGGCGACGTTGAGGGGGGCAGATTAGGGGTTAATAAATATAATATAGGGGTCGGCGGTGTTAGGGGCAGCAGATTAGGGGTACATAGCTATAATGTAGGTGGCGGCGCTTTGCGGTCGGCAGATTAGGGGTTAATTATTGTAGGTAGCTGGCGGCGACGTTGTGGGGGGCAGATTAGGGGTTAATAAATATAATACAGGGGTCGGCGGTGTTAGGGGCAGCAGATTAGGGGTACATAAGTATAACGTAGGTGGCGGTCGGCAGATTAGGGGTTAAAAAAATTTAATTGAGTGGCGGCGATGTGGGGGGGGCCTCGGTTTAGGGGTACATAGGTAGTTTATGGGTGTTAGTGTACTTTAGAGTACAGTAGTTAAGAGCTTTATGAACCGGCGTTAGCCCAGAAAGCTCTTAACTACTGACTTTTTTCCTGCGGCTGGAGTTTTGTCGTTAGATGTCTAACGCTCACTTCAGACACGACTCTAAATACCGGAGTTAGGAAGATCCCATTGAAAAGATAGGATACGCAATTGACGTAAGGGGATCTGCGGTATGGAAAAGTCGCGGCTGAAAAGTGAGCGTAAGACCCTATTTTGAGTGACTCCAAATACCGGAGTTAGCCTAAAACCAGCGTTAGGAGCCTCTAACGCTGGTTTTCACGGCTAACGCCAAACTCTAAATCTAGGCCTTCATTTGTTCTATTGTATGTTTTGTTATACAAATTGTTCTTTGTACAAAAGTTAAGCGTATGACATCCAAGGCTAGACACATGATTAGAGAAGTTAGATATATACACTTAAGGTAGTTGAAATCATAACTCATCTGTTCAGCCAGCATATCCATAACCCACACTGATAAAACCACAGGTCTGAAAAGGAAATGTTACTCTTCTAACACAACAAATAGTCGTGTGTCATTCAGACACAAAGAGGGGATGTAAGAAGTATAATTTGGATTACAATTTCTTGTTGAATTCAGACTTAATATCTAAACCAGTTTCTAGGTACAAATTAAACTAACTAGAGATGGATATCTCTGAACAGAGTTTCAAAGGATGAAACCTGTTTCTCAAGAGTGGTATCTCATTGCAAATATGTACTAGACTGAAATACAACAGATTGTATCTTTGAACAGAAATTCAAATGATGTCCTTTTCATAATCACCACAGAGAAAAAGGCTTATGGAGTCCTTCGGTGGGTAACTGCATATCATTCCTGGAACTTCAAAGGATCATAAACAGTATTGTCCAACATCAAACAGTGTACGCCCTGGAGTCCTGTCAAGTGTGTTGTCCAACATCAAAGGAGGTTAACAGCTTATGCCCTGGAGTCCTGTCAAATGTCATTTCTTGGACAACGGTGATACCTACAGGTAGCTGGCTACTTTTGCTGGGACTTATCAACTGGACATTTAAGCAATAACAGCTTATGCCCTGGAGTCCCGTCAAATGTCATTCCTTGGACAACGGTGACACCTACAGGTAGCTGGCTACTTTTGCTGGGACTTATCAACTGGACATTTAAGCAATTATCAACTGGACATTTAAGCATTTGATTGGCTAAGACATTCTTCAAGGTGGGGCTATATTTCTTTAAATATGCAAATAGAAATACATTTATTGAACAGTAAGTGCACAAGACATTTCTATGACCGTCTGCACCAACATTGTATCCACAGAAACTATTTGGAAGGCGTCTTATATCAGCGCAGTGTGGATTCTTGCAGTGGTCCTCAATTTGATTACATATATGCCTTATATGGTTTTATGTTTGTAAGTAGCCATTTGTCTTGTGCACTTACTGTTCAATAAATTGTATTTCACTTGAGTCAGGCTGCGCCTGTCCCATTCTTTCTATTTGCAGTTCCTCTTTGATGCGATCAACGGAAATCCATTACACGTCACAGGCAGCAACTGATCTCTCCCAAACCCAGAAGGAGGAACTCAGGACGCCGAGCCTAACAACTTGAATCACTCCTCCTTCAGCTCAAAGGAGAAACACCGGCTTTTTCACCCCTACACCAGTTCCAGGACCGTAAGCGCCAAATCTTTGGCTCAGTTTGCCTAACCTTTTTCCATTTCTTTAAATATGCTGTGGAAAGAACAGACAGGTAGGAAGGACACATAACACCAACAGGTAATAGACAGACTTCAGCAATCTTTGCATGTACCCACCCAAAGGCATTAGTTTATAGTGTAGACAGGTTAGACGAATAGAGCCTTGTATGTTAGACGCTTCTCTCACCACTCATGTATAGATCTGTAATTTAATAAATGTATCCCTTTTTATAAGACTGGTGTAAGTATCATTCTTTAAATAAGGTAAATGGATTATAAGGAAAAGCCAGACACTGATTTTAGTAACTGACGCAATATTAGGAAAGGGGTTTTTTCACAGAAGTCGTCCCTAAAGCAAATACAAATAAAAGAAATAAATAATGTAATTAACCTATCTAGTACAGTATTAACTTATGATCAAGAATACGTGCTGAGTTTGGGTTTGGGATTTGCGCCAACATCTGATTTCAATGTTTTTCAAACTTTAATTGATGTCAATCGACTAGTAAGAAATTTAACTTTGAAGCACTTCTATGCTTCTAATGATACACAGACTGAGCCTAGTCAACATTTGATAATAATTATGCCTTTTAATTTCTCTGAGTCTTGTGGCATGGTTGCTTTACAAATGCTGGAATCTGAGGCTAGAACTGACTCTAATACTATCAGTAGTGGCCCTAAATTTAAAAGAAGATCTGTTTTTTACCCAGTGCAATCTAGGGGAACAATTCTGGAAACTTTCCACACCAGGATAGAAAAAGATCTAGTAGCCCTCAGCAACAGTACTAGAAATGACCGGTCTAAAAGAAAGTTTAATCTAACACGCCCACAAAGGGAGGCTTTAGTGTCATTGGAACAGAATAGCTCATTGGTTATTCGTCCGGCTGATAAAGGCAGATCTGTAGTGGTTCTAGATCGGACAATGTATGTATCAGAGGCATATAGACAATTGCTTAACATAGATGACTACTCAAAACTATCTGGGGACCCGACAGCTAAGTTTAGAAACTATCTAATTAACCTTTTGGATGATGGAATGCATGAAGGGTTTATGGATCAACAAACAGTTGACTATTTAATAGTTGATCATCCCAAGACCCCATGGTTCCATCATTTACCTAAGGTTCATAAGTCCCTTATAAATGTGCAGGGCAGACCCATAATAAGTGGCAATAGATTCACTTTTGGAACACACCTCTGAATGGCTGGATGCCCTGTTACAACCGTTGGTAATTTCATTACACTCCTACATTAAGGACACTAAACATGTCCTAAAAATTGTACAAGATATCACATTGCAACAAGAATATCTATGGCTCACAATAGATGCAGTTTCGTTGTACTCCTCCATACCTCATGATATGGGGTTGAAGGCTATACAATTCTTTCTCTTTCATTTTACCAATTATTCTGAGAACTTTCAAAAAATTTGTGGTTGAAATGGCTTCTTTTCTGCTAACACATAATTTTTTCCGCTTTGAGGGGGATTTCTTTCTCCAAAGACATGGCACGGCCATGGGAGCCAAGTTCACACCATCCTATGGCAATTTGGTTTTAGGGTGGTGGAAAATGGTGCACGTCTTTGGGGAAAGAAATCCCTATCGACAGTATATTAAAATATACAAACGCTTTATTGATGATTTGCTATTGATTTGGTGTGGTCCCGAGCATCTTATTGGAGATTTTGTTGGTTATCTTAATAATAACAGTGATGGATTGCGGTTCACATTTGAATATAACTCAGTGTCCATCAATTTTTTGGACTTGACATTAACTGGTAAAGACAATGGTACTATAGATTCTACTGTTTACCGCAAACCAATATCAGGAAACACGCTCCTCCATGCCACCAGTAATCACCCTGAGCATGTAAGATATGCAGTGGCCAAAGGTCAATTTACGAGGCTTAAACGCAATTGTAGCAACCCTAGAGATTACTTAGAGGCAGCTGATGATTTAGCTAAAAGACTCAAAGATAGAAAATATTCCAACAGAGACATCCAAAGATCCAGAAAAGAGGTGGATACTATCGATAGGCAAACGCTGATTTCTAATGATGGATCATCACATAAATCCAGAGGCACTGAAGGTGTTTATTTTGTAACAGGATACAGTTCCCAATACTCACAAATATGTGCCATAATTAAAAAACATTTTGCACTGTTAGTGGCAGATGACGCCCTACAAGAGACATGTAAGATGGGTCTTAGATGCTCTTACCGTAAGAGTTATACTCTTGGTACTAGACTAGCACCCACCCAATTAAAACAGATAGACAATTCTAATTCTTCTTGGTTAAAACATCCTGGTATGTTCAGATGTGGGCATAAAAAGTGTAGGCCTTGTGACTTTGCTTTTATTACCACCAAATTCAGGTCATGTGTGACAGGAGAGAGTTTTGACATTAACTCCTGTCTGAACTGCACAGCAGAATGTATTATCTATCTTCTGGAATGCACGGTATGTCACATTCAGTACGTAGGACTTACAGGAAGGGATGCAAATTCTAGGATTAGAGAATAGTGATGTCGCAAACTTAAAAATTTCGGTTCGCGAACGGCGGACTTGAACCTCCGCTATTGTTCGTGAACCGGCGAACCGCCATTGACTTCAATAGGCAGGCGAACTTTAAAACCCACAAGGACTCTTTCTGGCCACAATAGTGATGGAAAAGTTGTTTCAAGGGTACTAACACCTGGACTGTGGCATGCTGGAGGGGGATCCATGTCAAAACTCCCATGGAAAATTACATAGTTGATGCAGAGTCTGCTTTTAACCCATAAAGGGCCTAAATCACCTAACATTAATAAATTGTTTGCAATAACGTGCTTTAAAACATCAGTTATGATGTCGTATCGATCAGGTATTGTAAAGGTTACGCCTGCTTCACAGTGACAGACCAAACTCCAAGTGTAACGCACCGCAAACAACCGCAAACAGTCCATTTGCACAACCACGAGATAGATAGATTTGATAGATTGATACATAGATTACATAGCTCAATCGATGCAATATACATATGATCGATACAAATTACATAGATCAATAGATGCAATAAACATTTGATAGATACGAATTACATAGATCAATAGATGCAATATCCATTTGATAGATACGAATGTTATCGATCCAAAGATGCAATATACATTTGATAGATACGAATTACATCGATCAAAAGATGCAATATACATTTTATAGATACGAATTACATCGATCAATAGATGCAATATACATTTGATAGATGCGATTGATAGTTAGATAGATTTGATAGATAAATAGATAGATTTGAAAGATATATCATTTTCCTGACAGAGTATAACAATAAGACATGCGGTCTGACACCTGTGGTGTGTTAAGTAGTAATATTCTTAGCAGTTTACTACTACCTGTTACTCCCCCTATCGGGGGAGGTCTATATGGCCTGCATTTTTGGAACAGGGAGATGGAAGAAGATGATTGGTCTGTCCTCCTACTTCAAATTTGTCAAAAACACAAGTGGCTGTCTCAAAACAGTCCGGACATGAGATTAGAATTGATAGATAGATATACATAGATTGATAGTTAGATAGAATCAATAGAAGATAAATAGATAGATTTGATAGATATATAATTACCCTGACAAAGTATAATAATTAAACATGCGGTCTGGGACCCATGGTAACAAGGTTGTGTTAAGTAGTACTATTCTTAGCACTTTCATCCCTGTAACTCCTCCTATCAGGGGAGGTCTATATGGCCTGCATGATTACCATGACAAAGTATAACAACAAGACACGCGGTCTGGGACCCATGGTAACTAGGTTGTGTTAAGTAGTACTGTTCTTAGCAGTTTAATCCCTCTTACTCCCCCTTTCGGTGGAGGTCTATATGGCCTGCATGATTACCCTGACAAAGTATAACAACAAAACATGCGGTCTGGGACCCATGGCAACTAGGTTGTGTTAAGTAGTACTATTCTTAGCACTTTAATCCCTGTTACTCCCCCTATCGGGGGAGGTCTATATGGCCTGCCTGATTATCCTGACAAAATATAACAACAAGACATGCGGTCTGGGAACCACTGTTAACTAGGTTGTGTTAAGTTGTACTATTCTTAGCACTTTAATCCCTGTTACTCCCCCTATCAAGGGAGGTGTATATGGCCTGCATGATTACCCTGACAAAGTATAACAACAAAACATGCGGTCTGGGACCCATGGTGGTACTGGTATAACTAGGTTTTCTTAAGTATTACTATTCTTAGCAGTTTAATCCCTGTGATTGGTCTGTCCTCCTACTTCAAATTTGTCAAACACACAAGTGGCTGTCTCAAAACAGTCCAGACACAAGATAGATAGATAGGATAGATAGATATACATAGATTGATAGTTAGATAGAATCGATAGAAGATAAATAGATAGATTTGTTAGATATATAATTACCCTGACAAAGTATAATAATTAAACATGCGGTCTGGGACCCATGGTAACTAGTTTGTGTTAAGTAGTACTGTTCTTAGCAGTTTAATCCCTCTTACTACCCCTATTGGGGGAGGTCTATATGGCCTGCATGATTACCCTGACAAAGTATAACAACAACGCAATAACCAAGGTGAGGGGAGCTAAAGGTGTAATCGGTGGTGTTTGTATGTTACTGTGTAACCTAAATAAGAGTTTATGCTTATACGTTTTGGTTGAAAAAATAATATATTTATTTTAAAACACTTAAAAACATGTGCATGATAAAAGTATAGAGCTCTATTACTTTAAGACAATATAAAACAATATACATTGTATAATTTGTAATAACAATACTTAAGGATAGAAAATAGTTGCTAAAATATTGTACACTTTTTGCTTGCTTCTGTGGTCTATATAGTCTCTTTTGAGGCTTTAAAAGTTTCGTATTATTGTTGTTCTGGTACTCACGATTTTTTCTTGAGTGTAAAAGGCTTTTTAGCTTTATGGGGTCATAAAAAACCGTTGTGGAGGCAATATACGTTTGGAGTAATTACAGCCTTTAATTTGACAATCTTGTTTTTTGCTTTTTGTGGCTTTGGTGGTTAATAGGAACAAGCAATAGATTTGTTTCTATTTCCTTTTTTAGGAGTTACAAAGTTTTAAAAGAGGCTGATACAATGTATATCTCCATTGGCTGTGCTAAAGAAAAATCTTAGCCGTTTTATCGTTGTTATGGTGCTTGAAAGTTCCTCGATGTTTAGCGGGGGTTCAAAAATGAAATATCCGTTGGTCTCTGAGACTGTATACCCTATTTTTTTTGCTAGTATGCTGTTCAGGGTTTGCAGGAGTCTCTAAGAGGCTTTTAGCGTTTGAAAATTCCTCAATCTTTAGCAGGAGTTTAATTAGGAATATCCGTTGGTCTCTGAGACTGTTTACCCTTGTAATTTTGCTGGTAGGTGTTCAGGGTTTGCAGGAGTCTCTAAGAGGCAGTTTTGTCTGTCGTCCGGTGTTTTGTTTTGTTTCTTTTGCGCTTATTATTTCAAGCGCTAGATAGAGTTGAATCCGTTGAAGGGAAGATAGTTCTTATCCCACAGTGTGGGCATAAAATTTCAAAGAGGGTGCACACTCAGGTGGGCAGATCTACGCGTTTCGGCGGGTGCCTTTATCAAGATGCCTCTGAGAGTGTTCGCGGTCCTTTTTAAAAAGGGGTAGGTAGGTCCTGATTGGTTAATTAGAGATTCTTTGTTGACCAATCTTTGTGCAGATATTTGTGCAGTGTGTTCGGTTACAATTTTTAGCTGTAGTACAGATTTGTGAAATGATATGATAACGTCAGCTTGATTGAAAATTTTAACATATAAAGTTACTCATAATTTTCTAAACATAGTTGATCTGATTGTGTGTTTAGTTTGTGTGTGCGCCCTCTATAAAACATTAAATAGTTTAAAGAAATAAACTGTATAAATTTGTGAATGGGAAAAATAAACTATATATGATTGTTTAGAAAGAAGGGGGGGGTGTGTGTGTGTTCGGACGTATGTGATAACTTTGAATTTTTGCATCAGCAAAACAATGCTTTAATTATTTTGCAGTTTTGTGGCTGATTAATGTTAAAATTTGCGACAGAGTTCGAAACGAAGATGTTATATGATATATTCCTCTATGAATATATGTAAATATAGGAATGTTTAAATCTAAAAGTATTAGATCAGAAAGTTTAAATCAAACTCCATATTTAATCCATGTGGATATAAAGTTTTAAAGGAGTAAATATATTCCGCTTCTTTTCTAAGTAGGAGGTTTTCTAGATTTCCCCCTCTGGGATTAAGGAAAACTTTTTTGACTCCCCAATATTTCAGGTGGTGGATATTGCCATTATGATGTTCAGTAAAATGTTTATATAGATTGGTGTTAGTTGATTTATGTTCGATATGGTGAAGATGTTCTCTTATGCGGTCTCTAAGCATACGGCTAGTTTGGCCGAAGTATTGGTAACCACATAAACATTGTAAGCAATAAATGACATTCTTATCTGAACATCGTATGATTTCCTTGATGTTGATATATTGATTGTTATTATTAGATTTCAGGGTTTTAATCTTGCTACTATGTTTGCATGATTTACAGGATATACAAGGAAAGAAACCTTCAACTTTTTCTTTGTTAAGATCGAATGTATTGGGGTTGTGGATTTCCTTATTTTTAAATTCACTTGGTGATAGTATGTTTTTCAGATTTTTTGCTTTCCTAAAAATGATGTCTGGATTATTTTTCAATCTATGTCCCAAAATTTGGTCATGTTTTATATAATGCCAGTGTTTGTTTAAAATCTTTTTGATTTCATGATGTTGTGAGTTATATTGCGTTATAAAAGGTATAAATAAGGCATCATTTTTGTTTTGGTTAGGTGCTGATTTTTGTTTTGGTGCGAGTATCAAGTTCCTATCCATTTCTTTTACCTCTAATTGTGTTTTCTCCAAAGTGTGGATGTTATATCTTTTTTCAATGAATCTTTGTTTTAAGGTTTCTGATTGGGTGGAGTATTGGTTAATATCTGAACAATTTTTCCTGATTCTGGTGAATTGATTCTTGGGGATATTTGTTTTCCATTTATTTAGGTGGCAGCTTTTATTGTGTATGTAGTTATTGGCATCTGTTTTTTTAAAAAATGTTTTGGTTGTAATCATCATATTTTTAATTTCTATTTCTAAGTCCAAATAGTGAATTGAGTTTGTACTGAATTCATGAGTGAAATTAAGGCCTAGTATGTTGTTATTTAAGTCTTCTAGAAATAATTCTAGAAGTTCAGGTTCGCCTTTCCAAATTATAAATAGGTCATCTATATAGCGGTAATATAGCACAAGGTTCGCCCCCCATGGGCTAGAATTTATGTAATTATGTTCAAAATAACCCATGAATAGATTAGCATAACTGGGGGCGAACCTTGTGCCCATAGCAGTCCCCTTGTGTTGTAGAAAAATCTCTTCATTAAATAAAAAAGAGTTGTTATATAATATAAAATGGATACAATCAATTAGGAATTTAATTTGTTCTTTATTTAAATTTGGATCCTTGTCTAAGAAGAATTTTATAGCTTTAAGCCCTTTTTGGTGATCTATGTTTGTGTATAGGGAATTTACATGACATGTTACTAGAAGGAAGTTTTCTTCCCAAGATATATCTTTTAGGATGTTGAGTAATTGAGTCGAGTCTTTTAGATAGGAGGGTAACTGGGAAACGTATGACTGTAAGAAGAAATCGACATATTGCGAAAGATTTGATGTGAGGGATCCTATGCCTGATATGATAGGTCGTCCAGGGGGTTTAGTTAAGTTTTTATGGATTTTGGGAAGTATGTAAAAAGTAGGTGAAATGGGGTTTACAATGTTTATAAAATCAAATTCATTTTTTGTAAGTACTCCTGAGTTTAATGCTTTTATAAGAAGATCTTGTAGTTTTTTTGTTTGGTTTTTTAAGGGATTAGATCTTAATTTTTTTATATGTTGTTTGGTCGTTTAGAAGTCTGTAAGATTCACTCTAGCACTTTAATCCCTGTTACTCCCCCTATCAAGGGAGGTGTATATGGCCTGCATGATTACCCTGACAAAGTATAACAACAAAACATGCGGTCTGGGACCCATGGTGGTACTGGTATAACTAGGTTTTCTTAAGTATTACTATTCTTAGCAGTTTAATCCCTGTGATTGGTCTGTCCTCCTACTTCAAATTTGTCAAACACACAAGTGGCTGTCTCAAAACAGTCCAGACACAAGATAGATAGATAGATAGATAGATAGATAGATAGGATAGATAGATATACATAGATTGATAGTTAGATAGAATCGATAGAAGATAAATAGATAGATTTGTTAGATATATAATTACCCTGACAAAGTATAATAATTAAACATGCGGTCTGGGACCCATGGTAACTAGTTTGTGTTAAGTAGTACTGTTCTTAGCAGTTTAATCCCTCTTACTACCCCTATCGGGGGAGGTCTATATGGCCTGCATGATTACCCTGACAAAGTATAACAACAAAACATGCGGTCTGGGACCCATGGTAACTAGGTTGTGTTAAGTAGTACTATTCTTAGCACTTTAATCCCTGTTACTCCCCCTATCGGGGGAGGTCTATATGGCCTGCCTGATTATCCTGACAAAATATAACAACAAGACATGCAGTCTGGGAACCACTGTTAACTAGGTTGTGTTAAGTTGTACTATTCTTAGCACTTTAATCCCTGTTACTCCCCCTATCAAGGGAGGTCTATATGGCCTGCATGATTAGCCTAACAAAGTACAACAGCAAAACATGTGGTCTGGGACCCATGGTAACTAGGTTTATTTCAGTAGTACTGTTCTTATTAGTTTAATACCCGTTACAACCCCTAATGGTGGGAGGACTATATGGCTTGCATGATTAGCCGCACCAAACAAAACAACAAGACATGCGGTCTTGGACTGGGACCCATGGCTAACTAGGTTGTGTAAAGTAGTACTATTCTTAGCACTTTCATCCCTGTTACTTCCAGACCTCTCGGGGGAGGTCTACATGGCCATCATGATTAGCCTAACAAAGTACAACAATAAAACCTGGGCTCTTAAAACCATGGTAAGTAGGTTTATTTCGGTAGTACTGTTCTTATTAGTTTAATACCTGTTACAACCCCTAATGGTGGGAGGTCTATATGGCCTGCATGATTAGCCGCACCAAATAAAACAACAAGACATGCGGTCTTGGACTGGGACCCATGGCTAACTCGGTTGTGTAAAGTAGTACTATTCTTAGCACTTTCATCCCTGTTACTGCCACCTCTCAGGGGAGGTCTACATGGCCATAATGATTAGCCTAACAAAGTACAACAACAAAACATGCGGTCTGGGACCCATGGTAACTAGGTTGTGTTAAGTAGTACTGTTCTTATTAGTTTAATACCTGTTACAACCCCTAATGGTGGGAGGTCTATATGGCCTGCATGATTAGCCGGACCAATCAAAACAACAAGACATGCGGTCTTGGACTGGGACCCATGGCTTACTAGGTTGTGTAAAGTAGTACTATTCTTAGCACTTTCATCCCTGTTACTGCCACCTCTCGAGGAAGGTCTACATGGCCATCATGATTAGCCTAACAAAGTACAACAACAAAACATGTGGTCTGGGACCCATGGTAACTAGGTTTATTTCAGTAGTACTGTTCTTATTAGTTTAATACCTGTTACAACCCCTAATGGTGGGAGGTCTATATGGCCTGCATGATTAGCCGCACCAATCAAAACAACAAGACATGCGGTCTGGGACTGGGACCCATGGCTAACTAGGTTGTGTAAAGTAGTACTATTCTTAGCACTTTCATCCCTGTTACTTCCAGACCTCTCGGGGGAGGTCTACATGGCCATCATGATTAGCCTAACAAAGTACAATAAAACCTGGGCTCTTGAAACCATGGTAAGTAGGTTTATTTCGGTAGTACTGTTCTTATTAGTTTAATACCTGTTACAACCCCTAATAGTGGGAGGTCTATATGGCCTGCATGATTAGCCGCACCAAATAAAACAACAAGACATGCGGTCTTGGACTGGGACCCATGGCTAACTCGGTTGTTTAAAGTAATACTATTCTTAGCACTTTCATCCCTGTTACTGCCACCTCTCGGGGGAGGTCTACATGGCCATCATGATTAGCCTAACAAAGTACAACAATAAAACCTGGGCTCGTGAAACCATGTTAAGTAGGTTTATTTCAGTAGTACTGTTCTTATTAGTTTAATACCTGTTACAACCCCTAATGGTGGGAGGTCTATATGGCCTGCATGATTAGCCGCAACAAATAAAACAACAAGACATGCGGTCTTGGACTGGGACCCATGGCTAACTCGGTTGCGTAAAGTAGTACTATTCTTAGCACTTTCATCCCTGTTACTGCCACCTCTCGGGGGAGGTCTACATGGCCATCATGATTAGCCTAACAAAGTAAAACAACAAAACATGCGGTCTGGGACCCATGGTAACTAGGTTGTGTTAAGTAGTACTGTTCTTATTAGTTTAATACCTGTTACAACCCCTAATGGTGGGAGGTCTACATGGCCTGCATGATTAGTCGCACCAAATAAAACAACAAGACATGCGGCCTTGGACTGGGACCCATGGCTAACTTGGTTGTGTAAAGTAGTACTTTTCTTAGCACTTTCATCCCTGTTACTGCCACCTCTCGGGGGAGGTCTACATGGCCATCATGATTAGCCTAACAAAGTACAGCAACAAAGCATGCGGTCTGGGACCCATGGAAACTAGGTTGTGTTAAGTAGTACTGTTCTTATTAGTTTAATACCTGTTACAACCACTAATGGTGGGAGGTCTATATGGCCTGCATGATGAGCCGCACCAAATAAAACAACAAGACATGCGGTCTTGGACTGGGACCAATGGCTAACTCGGTTGTGTAAAGTAGTACTATTATTAGCACTTTCACCCCTGTTACTCCCCTATCGGGGGAGGTCTATATAGCCTGCATGATTGCCCTCACCAAAATATAACAACAAGATGTGCGGTCAGGGAACCATGGTAAGGTTACTTCCTTTTGCCCAATCAAGTATACCAGTTGCAGACAGAGGTTCTGACCCTGCATTATGGCTGCACCTCTCCCTAAAAGAGGCATCTGTTACAGAGTCTGTGGGCATGTATGCAAAGAGCTGGCCTGCCTAAAAGGAGCAGCAAGGCAGTACAGGTCATTCTCCTTCAGCCGTTTTATACGATGGCCCACGACCCTCAACAGCCACAACAGCATGAAACACCACATATGCCATCCTTTTGCCCAATTGAGTACAGGTATGGCATTGATTTGCAGAACCCGGAGATAATTTAGAGGAACCGGGAATATTGAACAAAAAATGTGCTTGGACACCCAGTACAGGTCGTTCTCCTTCAGCCTTTTTATACAATGGCCCACGACCCAAAACAGGCATAACAGCATGAAACAACACATATGCCATCCTTTTGCACAATCAAGTACAGGTATGGCATTGATTTGAGGAACCCGGAGATAATTTAAAGGAACCTGGAATATTGAACAAAAAACGTGCTTGGACGCCCAGTACAGGTCGTTCTCCTTCAGCCTTTTTATACAATGGCTCACGACCCTCAACAGGCACAACAGCATGAAACACCACATATGCCATCCTTTTGCACAATAGAATACAGGTATGGCATTGATTTGAGGAACCTGGAGATAATTTAGAGGAACCGGGAATATTGAACAAAAAATGTGCTTGGACACCCAGTACAAGTCGTTCTCCTTCAGCCTTTTTATACGATGGGCCATGACCCTCAACAGGCACAACAGCATGAAACACCACATATGGCATCCTTTTGCACAATAGAGTACAGATATGGCATAGATGGAACCCGGAGATAATTGATGTTTGTAAAACAGTTAGAAAGTGCCCTAAAACCTTGCAGCTTGAACACTAGTTTTGGTGGATAAGTAACGCAAGTCAGCCAGCATTATAAGAAAAAAAAAGCCAGCTTGTGTACCATTTGTAGCCCAAGGCAGCTCATCTCATCATCAGGCCTTTTTTACTCAAATGTATCGCCCAGTGTCAGTCCCTTCGGGATCCATCCCTCATTCATTTTAATAAAGGTGAGATAGTCAAGACTTTTTTGACCTAGGCGACTTCTCTTCTCAGTGACAAAACCTCCTGCTGCACTGAAGGTCCTTTCGGACAGGACACTTGAAGCGGGGCAGGCCAGAAGTTCAATTGCAAATTGGGATAGCTAAGGCCACAGGTCAAGCCTGCACACCCAGTAGTCAAGGGGTCCATCGTTCCTCAGAGTGTCGAGATCCGCAGTTAATGCTAGGTAGTCTGCTACCTGTCGGTTGAGTCTTTCTCTGAGGCTGGATCCCGAAAGGCTCTGGCGATGCATAGGAGTTAAAAGGGTCCGCATGTCCTCCATCAACAAGATGTCAGGAAAGCGTCCTGTCCTTGCCGCCGTGGTCGTGGGAGGAGGAGGATTCATTTCATCTCTTCCCCTGTTACATTCCCGTGGTGCTGTGACATCACCCTTATACGCTGTGTAAAGCATAGTTTTTAATTTATTCTTAAAATGCTCCATCCTTTCCGACTTGCAGGAATTTGGTAACATTTCAGGCACTTTATGCTTATACCGGGGGTCTAGTAGCGTGGACACCCAGTACAGGTCGTTCTCCTTCAGCTTTTTTATACGAGGGTCCCTCAACGGGCACGACAGCATGAAAGACTCCATTTGCACAAGGTTGGATGCCGAGCTAATCATGTCCTCGTCCTCACTGATGTCACTGAGGGTATCTTCTTCCCCCCAGCCACGTACAACACCACGGGTACCAGAGAGGTGACAACAACGAGCACCCTGGGATGCCTGTTGTGCTTGGTCTTCCTCCACCTCCTCCTCAAAGCCACATTCCTCCTCTGACTCCTCTTCCTCACAATCCTCTTCCTGCATTGCCGCAGGTCCAGCAAGCGATGCTGATAAGGCTGTTTCTGGTGGTGATGGACACCACAACTCTTCCTCTTCCTCTTCACGCTCATCTACGGCCTGATCCAGCACTCTTCGCAGGGCACGCTCCAGGAAGAAAACAAATGGTATGATGTCGCTGATGGTGCCTTCAGGTGCGACTGACAAGGTTGGTCACCTCCTCAAAAGGACGCATGAGCCTACAGGCATTGCGCATGAGCGTCCAGTAATTTGGCAATAAAATCCCCAGCTCCCCAGAGGCTGTTCTAGCACCCCGGTCATACAAATACTCATTAACAGCTTTTTCTTGTTGGAGCAGGTGGATCGAACATTAGGAGTGTTGAATTCCACCGTGTCGGGCTGTAGCAAATCAAGCGCCTCACTGGCAGGTTGTTTCGACGCTGGATATCGGACAAGTGCACCATGGCCGTGTAGGAACGCCTGAAATGGCCACACACCTTCCTGGCCTGCTTCAGGACGTCCTGTAAGCCTGGGTACTTATGCACAAATCATTGTACAATCAGATTACACACATGTGCCATGCACGGCACATGTGTCAACTTGCCCAATTTCAATGCCGCCACCAAATTACTTCCATTGTCAGAAACAACCTTGCCAATCTCCAGTTGGTGCGGAGTCAGCCACTGATCCACCTGTGCGTTCAGGAGTGCTGGTGCAGTGTGACTCTCCGCTTTCAGGCAAGTCAACCCCAAGACGGCGTGACACTGCCGTATCTGGGTTGTTAAATAGTACCTGGGGAGCTGGGGGGGTGCCGTTGATGTGGAGCAAGACGCAGAAGCAGAAGAGGACTCAGCCGAGGAAGAGGTTATGGAAGAGGATGGAGTAGGAGGAGTAGAGGAGGTAGCAGCAGGCCTGCCTGCAAGTCGTGGCGGTGTCACCAACTCTTCTGCAGAGCCACGCATTCCATGCTTGTCAGGCGTCAGCAGGTTTATCCAATGCGCAGTGTAGGTGATATGCCTGCCCTGACCATGCTTTGCAGACCAGCTATCCATGGTCATATGGACCCTTGCCCCAACGCTGTGTGCCAGACATGCCATTACTTCCTTTCGCACAATAGAGTACAGGTTTGGGATTGACTTTTGTGAAAACAAATTTCTGCCAGGTACCTTCCACTGCGGTGTCCCAATAGATACAAATTTTTTGAAAGCCGGGCAAGGGGGTGACTTTGAGAAATTGGCTTCTTACGCTCAAACATGTCCTTGACAGACACCTGACTGTGGGCAGATGACCAGGAACTGCTACGTAAGAGAGACTCAGTGGAGGATGGTTGAGAGGGGCAAAGGAGGACAGCAGTGGTTGATGTGGCTGAAGATGCTGGAGCAGGAGGAGGAGGGCGGCTTTGAGTTTGTGTGCTGCTTCTACTCATGTGTTTGTGATGTGAGACCATGTGCCTTCGCAAAGCAGTTGTACCTAGGTGGGTGTTGGACTTCCCATGACTCAGTTTCTTTTGGCACAGGTTGCAAATGGCATCACTGTTGTCAGAGGCAGACACACAAAAAAAATGCCACACTGCTGAGCTCTGCGATGACGGCATTCTGGTGGTGGCTGGTGCTGTCTGGCTGACCCCGGGTGCCGATGCATGCTGTCTGGCTGTGCCACTAGCTCCTTGAGACGACCTCCCCCTGCTTCCAACTCGTATCCTCCTCCTCTCTGTCTCCCCATCTGAACTTTCCCCCCTCTTCTTCTTCTCTTCTAGCAGGCACCCACGTGACATCCACTGACACATCATCATCAACTGCTTCACTTGTATCTGACACATCAAGAAAGGAAGCAGCAGCGGGTACAACATCATCATCATCATCATCACACCG
This sequence comes from Bombina bombina, assembly GCF_027579735.1. Classification (NCBI taxonomy): domain Eukaryota; kingdom Metazoa; phylum Chordata; class Amphibia; order Anura; family Bombinatoridae; genus Bombina; species Bombina bombina. The sequence continues at coordinate 605,003,036 of NC_069505.1, read as the reverse complement.
TACCTCCATGTCTGTAATGCTGCCTGACTGAGACATATCACTGTTATCTACATCCTCTGTCAATGATGGTTGCGCATCACTCATTTCTTCCAACTGATGTGTCAATAACTCCTGTGACAGATCAATTGAAGCGGCTGTGGTGCTAGTGTTGGTGGTGGCGACAGGCGGGCGAGTGGCACTGGTCACTTGAGAGGTTCCCAAAGCACAGCTGGACATAGATGATGCGTCAAGGTTAGGAGGACTATGAGCGGAAGCTGTAGAAGATTGGGTGTCCTGTGTTAGCCATTCAACTAGGTCCTCCTCAGAACTTTTTGCGTCCCCCCTGGCACCTGGCGTCTGAACAATTTGCATATTTGTAGGGTCTAAAGGAATCACAGCACCACGACCATGACGGCACCTGCGGGGTGGCCTGCCTCTGCCTGTCATTTTTTTTAAAATGTACACTTACAATACTATTAAACAAATTATGAGTGGTGGCACTGGATAAGTGGGCACAGTATACGCTGTGAGCAGGAAACAAAAAAGCAGACTGATGTTTCACAATCCAAAAAGTTTATTTTTTTTTAATGTACACTTACACTACTATTAAACAAGAAGATATGAGTGGTGGCACAAAGGAATTAATCACAGTATATGCTTGCTGTGGGCCTGGCACACAGACCTGATGGGAAATGAAATTAGATTAAACTTGCAATTAGCAAACTAATGTAAAAGTTTTTTTAAATAATGTTAAACCAACAGGTATGAGTGCTTGCACAGAGCAATTAATCACAGTATATGCTTGTGGTGGGCCTGGCACACAGGCCTGATGGAAAATGAAATTAGATTAAACTTGCAATTAGCAAACTAATGTAAAAGTTTTTTTAATTTTTTTTAAATAATGTTAAACAAACAGGTATGAGTGGTTGCACAGAGCAATTAATTACAGTATATGCTTGCGGTGGGCCTGGCACACAGGCCTGATGAAAAATGAAATTAGATTAACTTGCAATTAGCAAACTAATGTAAAAGTTTTTTTTTATTTTTTTTAAATAATGTTAAACCAACAGGTATGAGTGAGTGGTTGCACAGAGCAATTAATACCATTATATGCTTGCGGTGGGCCTGGCAAACAGGCCTGATGGAAAATGAAATTAGATTAAACTTGCAATTAGCAAACTAATGTAAAAGTTTTTTTAAGTTTTTTTAAATAATGTTAAACCAACAGGTATGAGTGGTTGCACAGAGCAATTAATCACAGTATATGCTTGCGGTGGGCCTGGCACACAGGCCTGATGGAAAATGAAATTAGATTAAACTTGCAATTAGCAAACTAATGTAAAGGTTTTTTTTTTATTTTTTTTAAATAATGTTAAACCAACAGGTATGAGTGGTTGCACAGAGCAATTAATCACAGTATATGCTTGTGGTGGGCCTGGCACACAGGCCTGATGGAAAAAGAAATTAGATTAAACTTGCAATTAGCAAACTAATGTAAAAGTTTTTTTTAATTTTTTTTAAATAATGTTAAACCAACAGGTATGAGTGGTTTCACAGAGCAATTAATCACAGTATATGCTTGCAGTGGGCCTGGCACACAGGCCTGATGGAAAATGAAATTAGATTAAACTTGCAATTAGCAAACTAATGTAAAAGTTTTTTTTTTTTTTTAATAATGTTAAACCAACAGGTATGAGTGGTTGCACAGAGCAATTAATCACAGTATATGCTTGCTGGTGTTGGCCTGGCACACAGGCCTGATGGTAAATGAAATTAGATTAAACTTGCAATTAGCAAACTAATGTAAAAGTTTTTTTTATTTTTTTTAAATAATGTTAAAACAAAAAGGTATGACTGGTTGCACAGAGCAATTAATCAGAGTATATGCTTGCGGTGGGCCTGGCACAGGCCTGATGGTAAATGAAATTAGATTAAACTTGCAATTAGCAAACTAATGTAAAAGTTTTTTTTATTTTTTTTTTAAATAATCTTAAACCAACAGGTATGAGTGGTTGCACAGAGCAATTAATCACAGTATATGCTTGCTGTTGGCCTGGCACACAGGCCGGATGGTAAATGAAATTAGATTAAACTTGCAATTAGCAAACTAATGTAAAAGTTTTTTTTACTTTTTTTTTAAATAATCTTAAACCAACAGGTATGAGTGGTTGCAAAGAGCAATTAATCACAGTATATGCTTGCTGTTGGCCTGGCACACAGGCCGGATGGTAAATGAAATTAGATTAAACTTGCAATTAGCAAACTAATGTAAAAGTTTATTTATTTTAATTTAAAATAATGTTAAAACAACAAGTATTAGTGGTTGCACAGAGCAATTAATCACAGTATATGCTTGCAGTGGGCCTGGCACACAGGCCTGATGGAAAATGAAATTAGATTAACCTTGCAATTAGCAAACTAATGTAAAAGTTTTTTTTATTTTAATTTAAAATAATGTTAAAACAACAAGTATTAGTGGTTGCACAGAGCAATTAATAACAGTATATGCCTGCAGTGCGCCTGGCACACAGGCCTGATGGAAAATGAAATTAGATTAAACTTGCAATTAGCAAACTAATGTAAAAGTTTTTGTTATTTTTTTTTAAATAATGTTAAACCAACAGGTATGAGTGGTTGCACAGAGCAATAAATCACAGTATATGCTTGCGGTGGGCCTGGCAAAAGGCCTGATGGAAAATGAAATTAGATTAAACTTGCAATTAGCAAACTAATGTAAAAGTTTTTTAATTTTTTAAATAATGTTAAACCAACAGGTATGAGTGGTTGCACAGAGCAATTAATCGCAGTATATGCTTGCGGTGGGCCTGGCACACAGGCCTGATGGAAAATGAAATTAGATTAAACATGCAATTAGCAAACTAATGTAAAAGTTTTTTTTATTTTTTTTTTAAATAATGTTAAACCAACAGGTATGAGTGGTTGCAAAGAGCAATTAATCACAGTATATGATTGCGGGTGGGCCTGGCACACAGGCCTGATGGAAAATGAAATTAGATTAAACTTGCAATTAGCAAACTAATGCAAACATTTTTTTTCTTTTTTTTAAATAATGTTAAACCAACAGGTATGAGTGGTTGCACAGAGCAATTAATCGCAGTATATGCTTGCAGTGGGCCTGGCACACAGGCCTAATGGAAAATGAAATTAGATTAAACTTGCAATTAGCAAACTAATGTAAAAGTTTTTTTATTTATTTTTAAATAATGTTAAACCAACAGGTATGAGTGGTTGCACAGAGCAATTAATCACAGTATATGCTTGCGGTGGGCCTGGCACACAGGCCTGATGGAAAATGAAATTAGATTAAACATGCAATTAGCAAACTAATGTAAAAGTTTTTTTTATTTGTTTTTAAATAATGTTAAACCAACAGGTATGAGTGGTTGCACTGAGCAATTAAGCACAGTATATGCTTGCGGTGGGCCTGGCACACAGGCCTGATGGAAAATGAAATTAGATTAAACTTGCAATTAGCAAACTAATGTAAAAGTTTTTTTAAGTTTTTTTAAATAATGTTAAACCAACAGGTATGAGTGGTTGCACAGAGCAATTAATCACAGTATATGCTTGCGGTGGGCCTGGCACACAGGCCTGATGGAAAATGAAATTAGATTAAACTTGCAATTAGCAAACTAATGTAAAGGTTTTTTTTTTATTTTTTTTAAATAATGTTTAACCAACAGGTATGAGTGGTTGCACAGAGCAATTAATCACAGTATATGCTTGTGGTGGGCCTGGCACACAGGCCTGATGGAAAATGAAATTAGATTAAACTTGCAATTAGCAAACTAATGTAAAAGTTTTTTTTATTTTTTTTTAAATAATGTTAAACAAACAGGTATGAGTGGTTGCACAGAGCAATTAATTACAGTATATGCTTGCGGTGGGCCTGGCACACAGGCCTGATGGAAAATGAAATTAGATTAAACTTGCAATTAGCAAACTAATGTAAAAGTTTTTTTTATTTTTTTTAAATAATGTTAAACAAACAGGTATGAGTGGTTGCACAGAGCAATTAATTACAGTATATGCTTGCGGTGGGCCTGGCACACAGGCCTGATGGAAAATGAAATTAGATTAACTTGCAATTAGCAAACTAATGTAAAAGTTTTTTTTTTATTTTTTTTAAATAATGTTAAACCAACAGGTATGAGTGGTTGCACAGAGCAATTAATCACAGTATATGCTTGCAGTGGGCCTGGCACACAGGCCTGATGGAAAATGAAATTAGATTAAACTTGCAATTAGCAAACTAATGCAAACATTTTTTTTCTTTTTTTTAATAATGTTAAACCAACAGGTATGAGTGGTTGCACAGAGCAATTAATCACAGTACATGCTTGCTGTAGGCCTGGCACACAGGCCTGATGGAAAATAAAATTAGATTAAACTTGCAATTAGCAAACTAATGTAAACGTTTTTTTACTTTTTTTTAAATAATGTTAAAACAACAGGTATGACTGGTTGCACAGAGCAATTAATCAGAGTATATGCTTGCGGTGGGCCTGGCACAGGCCTGATGGAAAATGAAATTAGATTAAACTTGCAATTAGCAAACTAATGTAAAAGTTTTTTTTATTTTTTTTTAAATAATCTTAAACCAACAGGTATGAGTGGTTGCACAGAGCAATTAATCACAGTATATGCTTGCTGTTGGCCTGGCACACGGGCCTGATGGTAAATGAAATTAGATTAAACTTGCAATTAGCAAACTAATGTAAAAGTTTTTTTTATTTTAATTTAAAATAATGTTAAAACAACAAGTATTAGTGGTTGCACAGAGCAATTAATAACAGTATATGCTTGCTGTAGGCCTGGCACACAAGCCTGATGGAAAATAAAATTAGATTAAACTTGCAATTAGCAAACTAATGTAAAAGTTTTTTTACTTTTTTTTTTTTTTTTAATAAGTAAGTTTTTATTGGTGAAAAGAATACAAAACCACATAACAAAACAATTATGCTCGGTAAAATAGATAACAGATTACGCTTTAACAGTCAAGGGTTCATTAACATACAAAGAGAATCATGTTACCTAACTCAGTGGAAAGGTCTATAATGAAATCATTCATGAGCTGTGTATTCGTACGTTTCAGGAGTTATGTATTGGTTTGTCATAGAGAGAATTTCGCCTCTTTTTCTTGGGAATTTTAGGTATAGTATGGCCATTTATGCCATACACATTGAGCCTGACAGTGAAGGGAGATAAGGTATAGAACATATATAATATGTATACTTGAAAGTAATACTGGGAGGGGTAGACACCTACCTCTCTTTACAGGGAGGGGGGGGGGGAGGTATTGGGGGGGAGGTAGCGGTATCAGAAAGTGGAAGGGGGGAGGGGGCAGAGCAATGAGGGGCACCCCAAACCCTACATGGTGGGGCGCTTCCTCTAGGGAGGGGCAGTCAAAGTAGTCACAGGGAGGTCGCTAGGTCTGAGGAGACAGGGGACGTCATGTAGTTGGCTTTAGGTAAGTCTCCCAAGGTTCCCAGATTAGGGGAAAGACATCCGACTGTTTCCTAGTCCGGAAGACATAGTCTTCCATTGATTTAACGTACTGCAGGTAGTCAACAACTGCCTGCCATCTTGGGGGCTGTTGTTTCTTCCAATTCCTGGCGACTAACATCTTGACTGATGTCAGTATGTAGACTAACAGATATCTCTTGTGCCTCGGTAGTTTTTTAACTCCCAAATGTAACAGGGCAAGGCCTGGAGTGTCCGGGGTCGGGAGTTCTAGTGCCTTGCAGACCTCACAGGTTTTCGACCAAAGAGGTCGGAGTTTGCTACATGACCACCACACATGGAGCGGGGTACCCGTCTCTCCGCACCCTCTCCAACATAAGGGTGAGTGCTCAGGGTACAGGGCCCGGAGTTTGGTCGGCACTAAGTGCCATCTGGAGATGATCTTGAAATAGAGTTCATACATTGTAGCACAATGAAGTGCTGATTTGGTCAACTGTATCGCCTTAGTCCAGTCAAGTGTCGTAAAAGTGAGTCTCAACTCTGCCTCCCAGGAGGCCATATGCCTGGTTTTCACCAGTGTGGGAGGACCCATCAGGGATCGGTAATGGACTGTGAGAGGTTTGCTCAGTTGGAGGTTTGCCCTCCATCTCATCTCCCAGATGGTAGGAGCCCTGAGTTTGTCAACTAGGAAACCCCAGGCTTTCATCAGGGATCTCAGTCTCATAAAGTCGAACTCGAGGGATCTGGGAATAGTGAATTTAGACAGCATGTCTTGCGGCAAGAGAAGTTCCTCATTCAGGTAGAAGTCGCTCAAGGAGGTGACCTCTAGGGCTTTCCAGGGGGCAAGCCGAATATTTGGTAGCCCCTGAAGAAGCGACATGAGAGGGTGGATGGGCGAAGGGTGTGGGGCTATCAACTGGTGGTGTCTGAGGCGGAACCAAACCGATTGACATTCTTTGATGAGAAGGTTGGAGATCGGTATCTGTGCAGCCAAGTGTGGTGGAACCCACAGGAGATCTGAGAGGTCGACATAGGCAGGGAGTGAAGCCTGCTCCAGCTCCCGCCATCTGGCAGGGGGCAGGGCAGGTCCCCACGCTGAGACGTGCGAGATCATCGCCGCATGGTGGTATAGTTGGACGTTGGGTAGTCCCAGCCCACCTCTGTCTATAGGAACCTGAAGTGTGGCCGTGGCCACCCTTGGGCGCTTATTGTTCCAAACATAGGCATTGAATGCAGTCTGGAAGCCACTTAATGTCTTTTCCGGGACCGAGATGGGGATACACCGCATAAGGTAGGTTAATTTAGGGAGGATCATCATCTTCAGAGCAGAAATTCTGCCCATCCAGGAGATTTCCTCATATTTTCTAGATTTCAGTCTCGTCTCAGTCTCCCGTAGAAGAACACTGTAGTTCTCCTGCAATACCGTATTTTTGTCATGTGACAGAAAGACACCTAAATGTCTGATCCCATTTGTTGACCACCTAAACGAGTAGAGTCGCCTAAGGCGTCTCTGCTCCGATTGCTCGATGTGAATCATGTAGGCCTCTGTTTTAGACACATTGACCTTATAGTTCGAAATGTTACTAAAGGCGTCAATAATCTCAAAGAGATAGGGGATTGACTCTACTGGGTTGGTGAGGAAGAGAGTGAGATCATCGGCAAAGAGTGCCAATTTCTGAAGCGTGTCGTGTATCTGTAGGCCCTGGACCTCAGGACTTTCTCTGAGGGAGGGGCAGTCAAAGTAGTCACAGGGAGGTCGCTAGGTCTGAGGAGACAGGGGACGTCATGTAGTTGGCTTTAGGTAAGTCTCCCAAGGTTCCCAGATTAGGGGAAAGACATCCGACTGTTTCCTAGTCCGGAAGACATAGTCTTCCATTGATTTAACGTACTGCAGGTAGTCAACAACTGCCTGCCATCTTGGGGGCTGTTGTTTCTTCCAATTCCTGGCGACTAACATCTTGACTGATGTCAGTATGTAGACTAACAGATATCTCTTGTGCCTCGGTAGTTTTTTAACTCCCAAATGTAACAGGGCAAGGCCTGGAGTGTCCGGGGTCGGGAGTTCTAGTGCCTTGCAGACCTCACAGGTTTTCGACCAAAGAGGTCGGAGTTTGCTACATGACCACCACACATGGAGCGGGGTACCCGTCTCTCCGCACCCTCTCCAACATAAGGGTGAGTGCTCAGGGTACAGGGCCCGGAGTTTGGTCGGCACTAAGTGCCATCTGGAGATGATCTTGAAATAGAGTTCATACATTGTAGCACAATGAAGTGCTGATTTGGTCAACTGTATCGCCTTAGTCCAGTCAAGTGTCGTAAAAGTGAGTCTCAACTCTGCCTCCCAGGAGGCCATATGCCTGGTTTTCACCAGTGTGGGAGGACCCATCAGGGATCGGTAATGGACTGTGAGAGGTTTGCTCAGTTGGAGGTTTGCCCTCCATCTCATCTCCCAGATGGTAGGAGCCCTGAGTTTGTCAACTAGGAAACCCCAGGCTTTCATCAGGGATCTCAGTCTCATAAAGTCGAACTCGAGGGATCTGGGAATAGCGAATTTAGACAGCATGTCTTGCGGCAAGAGAAGTTCCTCATTCAGGTAGAAGTCGCTCAAGGAGGTGACCTCTAGGGCTTTCCAGGGGGCAAGCCGAATATTTGGTAGCCCCTGAAGAAGCGACATGAGAGGGTGGATGGGCGAAGGGTGTGGGGCTATCAACTGGTGGTGTCTGAGGCGGAACCAAACCGATTGACATTCTTTGATGAGAAGGTTGGAGATCGGTATCTGTGCAGCCAAGTGTGGTGGAACCCACAGGAGATCTGAGAGGTCGACATAGGCAGGGAGTGAAGCCTGCTCCAGCTCCCGCCATCTGGCAGGGGGCAGGGCAGGTCCCCACGCTGAGACGTGCGAGATCATCGCCGCATGGTGGTATAGTTGGACGTTGGGTAGTCCCAGCCCACCTCTGTCTATAGGAACCTGAAGTGTGGCCGTGGCCACCCTTGGGCGCTTATTGTTCCAAACATAGGCATTGAATGCAGTCTGGAAGCCACGTAATGTCTTTTCCGGGACCGAGATGGGGATACACCGCATAAGGTAGGTTAATTTAGGGAGGATCATCATCTTCAGAGCAGAAATTCTGCCCATCCAGGAGATTTCCTCATATTTTCTAGATTTCAGTCTCGTCTCAGTCTCCCGTAGAAGAACACTGTAGTTCTCCTGCAATACCGTATTTTTGTCATGTGACAGAAAGACACCTAAATGTCTGATCCCATTTGTTGACCACCTAAACGAGTAGAGTCGCCTAAGGCGTCTCTGCTCCGATTGCTCGATGTGAATCATGTAGGCCTCTGTTTTAGACACATTGACCTTATAGTTCGAAATGTTACTAAAGGCGTCAATAATCTCAAAGAGATAGGGGATTGACTCTACTGGGTTGGTGAGGAAGAGAGTGAGATCATCGGCAAAGAGTGCCAATTTCTGAAGCGTGTCGTGTATCTGTAGGCCCTGGACCTCAGGACTTTCTCTGATTGCCTCCGCCAGAGGTTCCATCACCAGCGCGAAGAGGAGCGGAGACAGGGGGCACCCCTGTCTGGTTCCGTTCCTGATCGCAATTTTAGGGGAGCAGAAGCCCATTCCCTTAATAACAGCCGTCGGGGAAGCGTAGAGAGCGGCAACAGCTGTGCGAAACGTCGCAGGGATCCCAAAACTTTCTAAAGTGTAAAACATGTAATCCCACCTCACCCTGTCAAACGCTTTTTCTGCGTCCATGGACAGGGTGAGGAGGGGTAGTCCCATATCAGCTGTTTCCACAAATATGTTCAGTAGCCTACGGGTGTTATCCGTGCCTTGCCTTCCTTGTATGAATCCCACCTGGTCTAAATGGACCAAAGAGGGTAAGTGTTTTCCGAGCCTAGTCGCAAGGACCTTGGCATAGATTTTCACATCCACATTAATGAGGGAGATGGGCCGATAGCTCTCGCAGAGCGTTGGGTCCTTCCCCTTCTTGGGTATAGTCAAGATATTAGCTTCCAAGAATTCAGGGAGGAAAGCTCCCTCTTCTCTAACCTCATCGAAAAGATGGAGCAGGATAGGAGACAGCACGTGGGTAAGGGAACGATAAAAGAGGCTCGTGAACCCATCCGGACCTGGAGCCTTGTGGGGCTTCAAGGTCAATATGGCTGTTTTGATTTCCTCCAAAGTGAATGGGGCAGTTAGATCCTCGGCTGAGTCTTCTGTTAGGGAGGGAAGGTTCAACTTTGCCAAGAACTGCTGAGCAGCTATTCTGCAGTCTCTGGTTCCCGAGGAATTGCTATCAAGGTCATATAAGGAAGCATAGTAGTCGGCAAAAGCCTTCCCTATACTTCTAGGTGAGTGGACTACGCCTGTCGCCGAAGAAATCATGGGGATTCTGGCCTGGACCGCACGATCCCTGAGCTTACGGGCCAACAACCTGTCTGCTTTGTTCCCCTTGTAAAAATACACCTGTCTGAGTCGAAGTAAGGTTGCCTGGACTCGTAGTTGCTCTCTCTTGGCAATTTCCTCCCTGATAGCGCCAACTCGGTCGCCCATAGTGGGAGTGGGAGAATACTTGTTAGTCAATTCCGCCTGTCTCAGTTCCGCATAGAGCTTAGCAAGGGAAACCTTGTTTTTAGCTTTTAATAATGCGCTTTTTTTTATAAAATGGCCCCTAAGGTAGGCTTTGAATGCGGCCCACAGGATTCCCTGGGTCGTGTCACCCGTGTCATTATGTCTCAGGAAATCCGAGATTGTCTCCACTAGCTGAGGGATTTCCCCCTCTGTCAAAAGATGGTCAGGTAGCTTCCAAGAGGGCCTGGAGTCCGGGGGGCGCAAGGTGGAGCACCCAGCACTGACAAGGTCATGGTCTGACCAGGGGCATGGTCTAATACGTGGGGCACAGAATTGATCCAAGGTCCAGGAATCACACAAGAGGTAGTCGATCCTGGAGTAGGAGTTATGGGGCTTGGAGAAATGGGTGTAGTCTCTTTCTGTCGGTGCAAGGCAGCGCCAGATGTCATAAAGGCCATGTTGGTACATTAGTTTGCGCAGCGCATTTGACTGGGTGTTAAGGTTTCGGTCAGGGGGGCAAGCTTTTGGGGTTTTTTATCTAAGGCAGGATCCCAGACCAAATTGAGGTCGCCCCCTATCAGTAGGTGTCCCCTCTTGACTTCTCCCAGTCTCCCTAGAAACTGTCTCAAAAAAGGGATCTGTTTGGCGTTTGGGGCGTAGATAGAGACTAGGGTGTAGAGGATTCCGTTCAGTGTGCAGATTAAGATTAAATATCTACCCTCCGGGTCACGATCTACATATTCCACACTGCAACAGATATCTCTGTGTATCAAAATTGCTACCCCTCTCTTTTTCTCTGAGAAGGAAGCGGTTTCGCATATGGGGTAGTGTATCGGGCTGCGAAATGGCTTGGATTTGGAGTCCCAATGGGTCTTCTGGAGGAACACTATATGTAATTTGTGGGCGTTGAGATAATTAGATAAAAGGCTACATTTAGTGGGGGAGTTTAAGCCCTGGGCATTGAGAGTGGCTATAGTTGTGGGTGCCATTGGGTTAAAAGACTCTATGTCACTAGTTGAGTGAACCTAGCGGAAGTGGGGAGTTAGTCTGTAGGGGCAAGGAGGGGGGGAAACAAAGGAGGGAGAGGTAAGGCTGTCTGCTCTCGAGTAAGAATTTAAGGTTGTTAAAAACTGTCAGGAAATAAATCGATGTGTATACTACACTATCGCTATGAGTGCTCTTACCAAAAAGTGTAAGAGATCACAACTATCAAGGTGGGGGGGAGGCCAGCATGCAGAGCCTGGCCCCAGTCAGTCATTCTGTGGCATGTGTCAGGTGGCCCTTAAGAGGAAGGTTCTCCGGGTAGAGCCCTGTGTATCATTTCGCATATGGTGTGCGGTAGGTCGTACATGGCAAATACACAGCTTAACATGAACAAAGCATTAACACGTCTCAGCTAGGGTGAACATAGCATAAGAAATTGAGCATTGACATAAACTATTAGATATCAACTAGAACAGACAATAGTATTAGCAAAACTATTAAATAGACTATTCTTATAGTACAGCTCTCTACCAAAGAGAGTATTCACTGACAACCAGCATTAGTAATATGGTAACTATTCCCACGGTACAGACTTGGGGACATTTCAACGGAACATTGTCTGAAAATGGTGTAACATAGTTACCTGAGGAAGGATTTGTACAGTCAAGGTGAATCCCTAAATCCAGGAAACTGGCGGAGTAGCCGCCCTTATGGCTAACTGTGGTGACTAATCTATTCTACAAACAAGTCTCTCGACTCTATGTAATATAAACACACATTCTATAATCATAAGAACAATGTTAGAACGTATTAACACTTATGTATCCCCCTGTGATGATAAGAGAACAAATATTAAAGGGGGAGAAGTTTAGATGGAACCTCAGAACAGTAGGGACTGAAAACATTCATGCAAGGTCCTTTAGGAAACAGAAACAAAGCAAATCCCAAAAGGCACACCTGGTACCCTAAGGGAGAGCAGGGGGCCTCATTACCCCATGTTTAGCGTGGGGTGTTGGGAGATGAGAAGTCATGTTGTGTCTGGAACTGTAGTGGCACTGCCAGGGGGCGCGTGCTTTTCAACGTACTGTGGTGGTTTCTTCTGAGGGTTTCCCACTCTTTGAGGGAGAGGCCGCCACTCTGGGGCCGAGGCCCTCAATCCCCTGTTTGGATCCTTAGGTATCTGAGAGTCAGGCGGATCCGGCGGTAAAAGATCCCATTTTTGCATGAGTTCTCTAGCCTGTTGTGGAGAGGAGACTGTGTATTGATGGCCTTCTTTGGTGATATGTAACTTGACGGGGAACCCCCAACGGTATTTGATAGCTTTATCTCTCAGCAGTCTGGTATAGGGTTGGTAATGGCGTCGCAACTGGAGGGTGTGTGGTGAGAGATCTTGGTAGACCTGTACCTCAGAGTATGGGTTCGGGAGGGTTCTGCCCCCTGCTAGGGCTCGGAGGAGTTTGTCTCTGAAGGTGTAATAGTGTAAGCGGACTATGACATCCCGAGGCTTATCACCTTCACTAGATCTGGGTCTCAGCGCTCTGTGCGCCCGATCTATCAACATCTCTTGACCTTCTTCTGGGCCCAATATCGCAGTAAACATCTCTCGGAGGTATTTTTCTAGGTCCTGTGGGGAGACAGTCTCGGGGATACCTTTCACCCGGATGTTGTTGCGCCGGGTGCGATCTTCTAGGTCTGCCAATTTGACTTCAAGATCCGTAATTTGCTCGGCTAAGCATTGAGAGTACCCTAGAAGGTTGGAATGGTCTATCATCAGATCCTCCTGTTTGCGCTCTATTATGTCTGTGCGCTCACCTATGGAGGCTATGTCGCGCTTTAGGTCCGCGTGGCTCTTTTCAAATTTCTTAGATAGAGAGTCATGATGTGAGGCCAGAAGTGCTGTGATAGAGTCCATAAGGTTGTTATTAACCTCCTTTTCAGTACGCAGTGACCGTCGCACGGTCTGGGTCAAAGTAGACTCACCGGTGGTCTCAGCTGAGCTACTAGCATCTGAAAGTTCTTCATCTGAGGCAGGCCGAGATCTGGAGTGGGGGTTGCTGAAATGATCCACCACTGTACGTTTGGGGGTATTCAAGGGTTTCTGTTTCCTTTTGAATGATTGAGGCATTTTGTTGACCTGCATGGGTTTTCAGTAAATATTGCGGGCACGTGACAACACTATAATGATCAGCTGTTCTCTGGCTGACTGGGGCCTTGGCATGGAAAAGTAACCTACATATCTTTAGAGTACATCTCAGTAAGGAGAAATGGTTAAATTTAGGTTGGCTGGGTGAGCTATCTCCTGGCCACCAGGGCCCCCTCTCGACTCAGGGATAGGGGATACGACTCTAAGGAAGGGAAAAGGGGAAGGGGAAGTGACCAGCCTAGACAAGCTAGGCCGGAAAGGGTGAGTCTTGAGGGGTCACGGTCTCAAAGAAACAGTAACAAGGCAGCTGTAATAAGCAAGGCAACAGTGGTGGGAACCTGTCAGGAAATAAAGGTGGTTAGACTGATAACGGTGATGCAGTTACAATGGGCCCCCTAAGAACACGCTGGGTATGCTAGGTTGACAACAGTATTAATATAGAACAATACCTGTAGAATACCTGGCTGGGGCTTTCAGTGCTGTTGAGAGGAAGCAACTGTAGTTAGACAGGGAACAAGTAGCAAATAAACATCACACTACACTTCGTGCCTAATGCTCGAAGACAGTAACGCTGACGCAGCAGCTGCAGTAAAGACAAGTGACTGTTATGAAATTGAGCTATGCATACATCCCTAGCAAACAGGATAGTCTCTGTTAGTCTCTCCTTATGTTGTGGGTTTAAGACCTCTGCAGCTACCTAATGACAGGGTAGACAGCACAGGCCTCTCTTGGTTGAGTGTGAAAGCTTACACCAATAGCAGAGTAGAGGTTTAGACCTGGAGCCTTTAATATAAAGTAGCGCTGTGAAGAGGCCCCAGATCAGCACTTAAGTTATGTAACTTTTCAGATAGTCCCCAGTAGAGACAATTATAGATACTCCAGAAATCTCAGTGGCTTGGAGGTTCACCTACAAGTGATTGTATTGGGCAAAAGGCCTGTAGGATATTCTTTAAGTGTGCTCCATAAAATATTTGTCCTCTGCAGACCTTAGAGCAATGAAGCAGGGTGTTAGATGTGAAAATTCGGAGAGGGGCACAGTCTAGCTCTAACAACAGTTTTGCAAATGCCCCCAACACTGCATCATAGGAAGGAACTTATCAATTTTGCTAAGTGGCCAGCCAGGGTCTTGTGAAAAGGACCGTTGCCAGGAGTAAGGGTTAGAGGAGCCAGAGAGACTGAGAAAGTCTTACCCAGTCTGTGGGAGAGAGTGCTGCGGCAGGGATTCAAGCCGGTGTCAGATGCAGGGTCAGTGGAAATCCCCTCCTCTCTGGATAGTCGTCGCTCCGAAACTTGCGGGAAGACAGAGGGCCCCAAGGCCCAAAATGGCGGATGTTCGCGCCTTTTCTCTTGTAGTGGGCAGCGGCAGAAATCGGCAAAAACAGGTCCCCTGATCTACCAGAGATAACCGACTCAACTGAGATCCTGGGACCGGGCACTGTACAGGGAGTGGTGGAAGGAAAGCAAGTGTCCTACTGCGATCACCCTGCCAGAATCCCAGAGGCCTCTGGATATACCGGGATAGGCTGTCTCTCAGGGACAGCGGGTATCGGCTGCGTTGCGCTCCGGAGCGGATCCCCGGCCCTCCGGAGCGTGGATGGTTGGCGGTTACTGGTAGCAGGTGAGGGTTGTCGGTCTGCGGTATTTAGGTACTCCGGAGCGGAGCCCCGGCCCTCCGGAGTAGCAGAGCAACAGCAGCCACGGGAAAGAGTAGCTCACCTCCTCAGGGGTAGCGGCAGGATCAGGCAGGTTCTATAGTGAGGTCTGTGGTTGCTTTGATGTTTAGTGGGTGGCCCAGGGCAGATCACTATCACTCCTTGGAAAGTTTGGGGTCAGGCTGGTCTTTCTGCCGCTGCAGGCGGCCCCGCTCCCGGCACCACAGTTAGCCTTCTCTCAGGAGTCTTTGGGGTAGATGTTGCAGGTATGGCAGGTCCCCCCGCTGAGGTACCACAATCACTTTCAGTAACACCAGCTAAATAAACTTTTAAAACTATTAATTAGCACCTAATTTGGCTAAATTCGTTAGTTTAATTCAGGAGCTCAGCACCCATGCGACTAGTCCTCTCAGTGGCTAGCTCCGCCTTTTTACTTTTTTTTAAATAATGTTAAAACAACAAGTATTAGTGGTTGCACAGAGCAATTAATAACAGTATATGCCTGCAGTGGGCCTGGCACACAGGCCTGATGGAAAATGAAATTAGATTAAACTTGCAATTAGCAAACTAATGTAAAAGTTTTTGTTATTTTTTTTAAATAATGTTAAACCAACAGGTAGGAGTGGTTGCACAGAGCAATTAATCACAGTATATGCTTGCGGTGGGCCTGGCACACAGGCCTGATGGAAAATGAAATTAGATTAAACATGCAATTAGCAAACTAAAGTAAAAGTTTTTTTTGTTTTGTTTTTTAATAATGTTAAACCAACAGGTATGAGTGGTTGCACAGAGCAATTAATCACAGTATATGCTTGCGGTGGGCCTGGCACACAGGCCTGATTGAAAATGAAATTAGATTAAACTTGCAATTAGCAAACTAATGTAAAAGTTTTTTTTATTTTTTTAAAATAATGTTAAAACAAAAAGGTATGACTGGTTGCACAGAGCAATTAATCAGAGTATATGCTTGCGGTGGGCCTGGCACAGGCCTGATGGAAAATGAAATTAGATTAAACTTGCAATTAGCAAACTAATGTAAAAGTTTTTGTTATTTTTTTTTAAATAATGTTAAAACAACAAGTATTAGTGGTTGCACAGAGCAATTAATAACAGTATATGCTTGCTGTAGGCCTGGCACACAAGCCTGATGGAAAATGAAATTAGATTAAACTTGCAATTAGCAAACTAATGTAAAAGTTTTTGTTATTTTTTTAAAATAATGTTAAACCAACAGGTAGGAGTGGTTGCACAGAGCAATTAATCACAGTATATGCTTGCGGTGGGCCTGGCACACAGGCCTGATGGAAAATAAAATTAGATTAAACTTGCAATTAGCAAACTAATGTAAAAGTTTTTGTTATTTTTTTTAAATAATGTTAAAACAACAGGTATGAGTGGTTGCACATAGCAATTAATCACAGTATATGCTTGCTGTTGGCCTGGCACACAGGCCTGATGGTAAATGAAATTAGATTAAACTTGCAATTAGCAAACTAATGTAAAAGTTTTTTTTTTTTTTAAATAATGATAAACCAACAGGTATGAGTGGTTGCACAGAGCAATTAATAACAGTATATGCTTGTGGTGGGCCTGGCACACAGGCCTGATGGAAAATGAAATTAGATTAAACTTGCAATTAGCAAAATAATGTAAAAGTTTTTTTTATTTTTTTTAAATAATGTTAAACCAACAGGTATGAGTGGTTTCACAGAGCAATTAATCACAGTATATGATTGCGGGTGGGCCTGGCACACAGGCCTGATGGAAAATGAAATTAAACTTGCAATTAGCAAACTAATGTAAAAGTTTTTTTTATTTTTTTTTAAATAATGTTAAACCAACAGGTATGAGTGGTTGCACAGAGCAATTAATCACAGTATATGCTTGCGGTGGGCCTGGCACACAGGCCTGATGGAAAATAAAATTAGATTAAACTTGCAATTAGCAAACTAATGTAAGAGTTTTTTTTATTTTAATTTAAAATAATGTTAAAACAACAAGTATTAGTGGTTGCACAGAGCAATTAATAACAGTATATGCCTGCAGTGCGCCTGGCACACAGGCCTGATGGAAAATGAAATTAAACTTGCAATTAGCAAAATAATGTAAAAGTTTTTTTTCTTTTTTTTAAATAATGTTAAACCAACAGGTATGAGTGGTTTCACAGAGCAATTAATCACAGTATATGCTTGCGGTGGGCCTGGCACACAGGCCTGATAGAAAATAAAATTAGATTAAACTTGCAATTAGCAAACTAATGTAAGAGTTTTTTTTATTTTAATTTAAAATAATGTTAAAACAACAAGTATTAGTGGTTGCACAGAGCAATTAATAACAGTATATGCCTGCAGTGCGCCTGGCACACAGGCCTGATGGAAAATGAAATTAGATAAAATTTGCAATTAGCAAAATAATGTAAAAGTTTTTTTTCTTTTTTTTAAATAATGTTAAACCAACAGGTATGAGTGGTTTCACAGAGCAATTAATCACAGTATATGCTTGCGGTGGGCCTGGCACACAGGCCTGATAGAAAATAAAATTAGATTAAACTTGCAATTAGCAAACTAATGTAAGAGTTTTTTTTATTTTAATTTAAAATAATGTTAAAACAACAAGTATTAGTGGTTGCACAGAGCAATTAATAACAGTATATGCCTGCAGTGCGCCTGGCACACAGGCCTGATGGAAAATGAAATTAGATAAAATTTGCAATTAGCAAACTAATGTAAAAGTTTTTTTATTTATTTTTAAAGAATGTTAAACCAACAGGTATGAGTGGTTGCACAGAGCAATTAATCACAGTATATGCTTGCGGTGGGCCTGGCACACAGGCCTGATGGAAAATGAAATTAGATTAAACATGCAATTAGCAAACTAATGTAAAAGTTTTTTTTATTTGTTTTTAAATAATGTTAAACCAACAGGTATGAGTGGTTGCACTGAGCAATTAATCACAGTATATGCTTGCGGTGGGCCTGGCACACCGGCCTGATGGAAAATGAAATTAGATTAAACTTGCAATTAGCAAACTAATGTAAAAGTTTTTTTACTTTTTTTTAAATAATGTTAAAACAACAGGTATGAGTGGTTGCACAGAGCAATTAATCACAGTATATGCTTGCAGTGGGCCTGGCACACAGGCCTGATGGAAAATGAAATTAGATTAAACTTGCAATTAGCAAACTAATGTAAAAGTTTTTTTTTTTTTTAAATAATGATAAACCAATAGGTATGAGTGGTTGCACAGAGCAATTAATCACAGTATATGCTTGCTGTTGGCCTGGCACACAGGCCTGATGGTAAATGAAATTAGATTAAACTTGCAATTAGCAAACTAATGTAAGAGTTTTTTTTATTTTAATTTAAAATAATGTTAAAACAACAAGTATTAGTGGTTGCACAGAGCAATTAATAACAGTATATGCCTGCAGTGCGCCTGGCACACAGGCCTGATGGAAAATGAAATTAGATAAAATTTGCAATTAGCAAAATAATGTAAAAGTTTTTTTTCTTTTTTTTAAATAATGTTAAACCAACAGGTATGAGTGGTTTCACAGAGCAATTAATCACAGTATATGCTTGCGGTGGGCCTGGCACGCAGGCCTGATGGAAAATGAAATTAGATTAAACTTGCAATTAGCAAACTAATGTAAGAGTTTTTTTTATTTTTTTTAAATAATGTTAAACCAACAGGTATGAGTGGTTGCACAGAGCAATTAATCACAGTATATGCTTGCGGTGGGCCTGGCACACCGGCCTGATGGAAAATGAAATTAGATTAAACTTGCAATTAGCAAACTAATGTAAAAGTTTTTTTACTTTTTTTTAAATAATGTTAAAACAACAGGTATGAGTGGTTGCACAGAGCAATTAATCACAGTATATGCTTGCAGTGGGCCTGGCACACAGGCCTGATGGAAAATGAAATTAGATTAAACTTGCAATTAGCAAACTAATGTAAAAGTTTTTTTTTTTTTAAATAATGATAAACCAATAGGTATGAGTGGTTGCACAGAGCAATTAATCACAGTATATGCTTGCTGTTGGCCTGGCACACAGGCCTGATGGTAAATGAAATTAGATTAAACTTGCAATTAGCAAACTAATGTAAGAGTTTTTTTTATTTTAATTTAAAATAATGTTAAAACAACAAGTATTAGTGGTTGCACAGAGCAATTAATAACAGTATATGCCTGCAGTGCGCCTGGCACACAGGCCTGATGGAAAATGAAATTAGATAAAATTTGCAATTAGCAAAATAATGTAAGAGTTTTTTTTAAATAATGTTAAACCAACAGGTATGAGTGGTTGCACAGAGCAATTAATCGCAGTATATGCTTGCGGTGGGCCTGGCACACAGGCCTGATGGAAAATGAAATTAGATTAAACTTGCAATTAGCAAACTAATGTAAAAGTTTTTTTTAAATAATGTTAAACCAACAGGTATGAGTGGTTGCACAGAGCAATTAATCACAGTATATGCTTGTGGTGGGCCTGGCACACAGGCCTGATGGAAAATGAAATTAGATTAAACTTGCAATTAGCAAACTAATGTAAAAGTTTTTTTTATTTTTTTTTAAATAATGTTAAACCAACAGGTATGAGTGGTTGCACAGAGCAATTAATCACAGTATATGCTTGCTGGTGGGCCTGGCACACAGGCCTGATGGAAAATGAAATTAGATTAAACATGCAATTAGCAAACTAATGTAAAAGTTTTTTTTATTTTTTTTTAAATAATGTTAAACCAACAGGTATGAGTGGTTGCACAGAGCAATTAATCACAGTATATGCTTGCTGTAGGCCTGGCACACAGGCCTGATGGAAAATGAAATTAGATTAAACTTGCAATTAGCAAACTAATGTAAAAGTTTTTTTACTTTTTTTTTAAATAATGTTAAAACAACAGGTATGAGTGGTTGCACAGAGCAATTAATCGCAGTATATGCTTGTGGTGGGCCTGGCACACAGGCCTGATGGAAAATGAAATTAGATTAAACTTGCAATTAGCAAACTAATGTAAAAGTTTTTTTTATTTTAATTTAAAATAATGTTAAAACAACAAGTATTAGTGGTTGCACAGAGCAATTAATAACAGTATATGCTTGTTGTAGGCCTGGCACACTGGCCTGATGGAAAATAAAATTAGATTAAACTTGCAATTAGCAAACTAATGTAAACGTTTTTTTTTACTTTTTTTAAATAATATTAAAACAACAGGTATGAGTGGTTGCACATAGCAATTAATCACAGTATATGCTTGCAGTGGGCCTGGCACACAGGCCTGATGGAAAATGAAATTAGATTAAACTTGCAATTAGCAAACTAATGTAAAAGTTGTGTTTTTTTTTTAAATAATGATAAACCAACAGGTATGAGTGGTTGCACAGAGCAATTAATCACAGTATATGCTTGCTGTTGACCTGGTATACAGGCCTGATGGTAAATCAAATTAGATTTAACTTGCAATTAGCAAACTAATGTAAAAGTTTTTTTAAAAAATTTAAAATAATGTTAAAACAACAAGTATTAGTGGTTGCACAGAGCAATTAATAACAGTAAATGTGAAAACAAAGGGAAAAAACCCAATAGGGGGCGCTACCATGAGATAATGTTTCAAAACATCAATATACCAATATACAAATATAAAATAAGACAATATATGGTATTAGTGTGTATGTGCGTGCTACTAGATACCAGAGTCCTAGTTCCTGGAAGAAAGCCAAGAACAAAGTCCTAGGTGATCAAATATGGTAGAAATATCCATCTTCTCAAAACCAGAGGCAGCACTCAATCTTCACCCTCCAAAGGTTAATATATCTAGAATCAAACACAAGGAAAGAGGCGCCGTATGTGTGAATCTGAAACGGCCAACATCAGATGGAAAACATGTGCAGGGTACTCACAATATGAAAAGGCACTCCAATGTGCCTATAGGAGCAGGCTGGTATTCACAGCAAACCAGCTGGCTGAACAGGCAATCCAGGATGACCAAAGTGTGAGACTCAGAATCTGGATCCAACGATATGGAGACAGGAGCTAGGTGCAAACAAAGGCACATCACTGTGTGAATCTGTAAAAGTACACTGATAAATTCACAATCTGTACAGGGTACTCACATTCTGTAGCGGCACTCAAATGTGCCAGTGGAAGCAGGCTGGTTTTCTCAGCAAAACAGCTGGCTGTATAAGGAGTAAAACAGGAGCCTCCACAGTCCTCCGAATAAAACAGGTAGCTCAGAAATAATCAATTTGGAATGAGGATATATGATTTAAAAAAGGTTTAATAAAGAATAAAAACAGTTAAAAATACATATATCACTCATGTGCAGTATATAAGTGACATGCAACGCGTTTCTCAGAATCAACCGTTTCCTCAGGCAAACGGTTGATTCCGAGAAACGCGTTGCATGTCACTTATATACTGCACATGAGTGATATATGTATTTTTAACTGTTTTTATTCTTTATTAAACCTTTTTTAAATCATATATCCTCATTCCAAATTGATTATTTCTGAGCTACCTGTTTTATTCGGAGGACTGTGGAGGCTCCTGTTTTACTCCTTATACAGCCAGCTGTTTTGCTGAGAAAACCAGCCTGCTTCCACTGGCACATTTGAGTGCCGCTACAGAATGTGAGTACCCTGTACAGATTGTGAATTTATCAGTGTACTTTCACAGATTCACACAGTGGTGTGCCTTTGTTTGCACCTAGCTCCTGTCTCCATATCGTTGGATCCAGATTCTGAGTCTCACACTTTGGTCATCCTGGATTGCCTGTTCAGCCAGCTGGTTTGCTGTGAATACCAGCCTGCTCCTATAGGCACATTGGAGTGCCTTTTCATATTGTGAGTACCCTGCACATGTTTTCCATCTGATGTTGGCCGTTTCAGATTCACACATACAGCGCCTCTTTCCTTGTGTTTGATTCTAATAACAGTAAATGCTTGCTGTAGGCCTGGCACACAGGCCTGATGGAAAATAAAATTAGATTAAACTTGCAATTAGCAAACTAATGTAAAAGTTTTTTTTAAATTTTTTTTAAAATAATGTTAAAGCACCAGATATGAGTGGTGGCAGTGAGCAAGTTGGCACAATATATGCTGTGAGGCTCACACACAGGCTGGTGGCAGGCAGGCAAATGCAAAAAAAAAAAACGACTGGAGTTCTAGCCCTATGCAAAAAAATAAATAAAAAAAATTTAGCCCTGAAAAGGGCTTTTTGGGTGCTGTCCTTACAGCAGAGATCAGATGAGTCCTTCAGGACTTTAGTGGAGACTGAATAGACTAGCCTAGCTATCAATTTCCCAATAAAATCAGGAGCTGCAACAATAAACCTCCTCTCTCTTCAAAAGCTGCATCACAATGATTCTAAAATGGCTGCTGCCCGGGACCTGGGGGGGTCTGGAAGGGAGTGTCTACTGCTGATTGGCTATAATGTGTCTGCAGACTGTGAGATACAGGGTCAAAGTTTACTCAATGATGACGAATAGGGGGCGGATCGAACATCGCATTTGTTCGCCCGCGGCGGCAAACGCAAACAAGCTATGTTCGCAGGGAACCATTCGCGGGCGAACAGTTCGGGACATCACTATTAGAGAACACCTTTCCACTCTTACACTTGGGAAAGCAGCCACACCGCTGGTACAACATTTTGTTACCAGACATAACAAAAGTGTTGATTCCCTTAGATGGTGCATCATTGAGAAAATAGTCTTACCCAAAAGGGGTGGTGACAAGGAAAAGACTCTGGCAAAGCGGGAGATGTCCTGGATTTTTAAGTTGGAGACACGAATTTCAAAAGGTCTTAATTCTAAATATGACCTTATTAATTTTTGGGAGTAAGATACCAATGAAAAATGCTTTATCAGAATGATTTTCTAATTTTTCTAATAAATTCACTATAAGGTCCAGTGCATCTCTCCACTTTGTCAGAGTCTATACATGTAGCTTATATACATGTATCTTAAATATAAATATTATCATACTCTTAATTAGAATCTGACCTTTGATATGCATTTTTGTACATATTTTCATTCATTTATTTATTTTTGATCCCCTTCAAGTGCATTGTTTCACTATGCACAATATATCCACTATCACTTGATTTTTCTAGTTTCTCAAGATTTAGTGAGTTCTATTGAATTCTATAATATTTTCTTAGTGCACTATGTCCTAGAAATTCCAGTATGTTTAGCATATATCTTCATATTAGCGACATTTTGGTTAATTTATATGTTTTTAGCCCGTGATAAGTATTTAAGTCAGGCTACTCTAGGTCAGATGTATTTGTATATTTAATTACATTGTTATTCTAAGAAGTATACATTTCATGAGTTACTTTATGAACTTGGGATTATTGTCACACATTCGCATTAATGTATGATATATATATGTACATCATTTGTATGTCAATATTCTTTGTATGTTTAAAACTATGCAAGGTTTAATATCTATCAGTTTCTATTGAGATACACTAAAGATACTGTATTATTATAACCATGTTTTTCCTTAGATTTTGCTATAATGTCTAAGTCAGGTCTCTAACATTGGAGTAGGTGTATTTCAGTTGTTGTTTTACTAATTATCTTGCAACCAATGATATTTTAACATGTGCTATATAAGGCTGGGGAGACACCCTACACCTATGGCTATGACTACGGCAAACACCGAAACGCGTAATCCAGTTTAGGTGGTACACCTACTCTGTCTTCACCTGCTTGTTCCTGTATTTTATTCTATCAGGAATAATAAAAGTTTTTGTTTTTATATAACGGACTGTCCGGACCTCCTGCTTTACCCAATAAAATTACCCAAAAAAGATATTACAAAATAGAGCTCTACTTGTTATTAGCCAAAAGTTTGTTACATAAGTATAACAACATTTTTATAGATGTTCTGAGGTACCTTTTATGTTGAATTCAAGCAGAGTTCAGACAAAGATAAAGACTGAAGACTGAAGGCAAATGTAGATGCGGTGAGAAGAGAAACCTGTCAGCAAATGCAGAGCGTGAGCATGCTGGAAGCGTGAGCTCTGAGCAGAGGGAGAGGAGACAGGATCAGCTGTAGCTGATGACGTCAGAAGCGTCTCAGCAGATGACTTGACAGGCTAAGATCCAGAGCGCAACACTTGAATGGACACAGAAGCTTGTGATAACAAAATAACAAGCAATGAAGAGAGGACACAGGTGAAAATTTATAGGCTGACAGATGACCGCCCATAAGGGGTGGTAATATGACATACTCCCCCCCCTCAAGGAACAACCAGCGGTTGTGAAGAAGAAGGTCGATCTGGGTGACGACGATGAAAAAGTGACACCAAACGGCATGCAAGTTCGTGGCAGGCTCCCAAGAGTCATCCGCAGAGGTGTACCCCTTCCACCTGATGAGATACTGTAAGACTCCACCAACTCTTCTAGAGTTCAAAATACTATGGATTTCATACTCAATGTCAGGTTGCACAATGGTTGAAGCAGAAGCAGGGGGAGATGTGTCCAAACGTAATGTGGCAGGTTTCACCAATGACACGTGAAACGTGGGATGAACTTTGAGCTGTACAGGCAAGTCTAGAGTAACCGTATTTTGGGTTATTAATTGCCTTTATTGGGTATGGGCCAATAAATAATGGACTTAGTTTTCTCGAAGGAGTAGTTAAGCGCAAGTGTTTGGTGGACAACCAGACCTCCTGTCCCACAATATATTTCGGCGAAGGTCTTTTCCGTAAATCATAATAATGCTTATGAGTTTTTTGAGCCAATTCAATATTATCCTTGATAATAGTGAAATTTTCTGCTATGGAATTCAGAGTATCATTAACTACTGGACAAGAACTAGTTATATCAGAAAACACATGAAAGGATGGATGGAAACCATAATTAATAAAGAATGGTGTTTGTTGAGTGGAAGCATTCACAGTGTTATTGTATGAAAATTCTGCAAGAGGTAAATAAGTTGACCAGTCTTGCTGTTGAGAAGAACAAAAACATCGGAGATACTGTTCGAACCACTGATTAGTGCGCTCTGTTTGTCCATTTGTTTGTGGATGGTAAGATGTGCTGAGCCGTTGTTAGATTTGAAGGGTAGAACATAATTCCTTCCAGAATCTGGAAGTGAATTGGGAACCCCTGTCCGAAACAAAAGATGTTGGTAAACCATGTAACTTAATCACTTCTTTTATCAAAAGATCACTAGTTTGTTTTGCTGTGGGTAATGAGATGCAAGGAACAAAATGTGCCATCTTGCTAAACTGATCCACTACTACTAAGATGGTGGTGTAATTTGAGGATTTGGGTAAATCTACAATATAATCCATTGATATGTGTGACCACGGTTTACAGAAGCAACCCATAAGGTTTACCTCTTGAGTTTTTTGATGTAGCACAAGTGGTACAAGAAGAGATGTAAGATTTAACATCCTTGATACAAGTAGGCCACCAGAAAGATCTTTTTAGTAGTGATAATGTTTTAGACACTCCTAAATGACCTGCTAAAGTAGAATCATGTACCATCTGAAAAACTGTGGGTCTGCAAGACTTTGGAATATATATTTGGTTGTTATATAGGAGTAAACCATTAGAATCTTGGTGTAACAAGTGCATAGGTTTTTCTGTGTCACTACTTTGTAACTGTCTTAATGAAGTAGGTGTGAGTTTTAGGATTCCTAAGAAACATTCTTTTGGAATGATATGTTTAAGTGTCTTTACATGGATAGGTTTATCACTTAGCCTAGATAGGGAATCTGTCTTACCATTATTTTTTCCCGGTCTATAACAGATTATAAAATTAAACCGTGAAAAAAAAATACTCCACCTTACCTGACGGGCAGACAGTGTTTTACAAGATTGCAAGTATTGCAAGTTTTTATGGTCAGAATAGATTAAAACTGGTTCAGAAGTGCCTTCAAGTAAATGCCTCCATTGTTCGAAGGAGGATTTTATAGATAGAAGTTCTTTTTCCCCTACTGAATAATTCATCTCAGCGGGTGAAAGAACTCTTGAAAAATATGCCACAGGATGAAGTACTTGAGTAGTAGTATTTTTTTGTGACAAAATAGCCCCTATTGCATATTCTGATGCATCTACCTCTAGTGTATATTGCAAAGATGGATCTGAATATTGCAATATAGGAGCAGAAGTAAAGCTTGATTTTAAGATATTGAAGGCATGTTGAGCTTCAGAATTCCATCTGAAGGTATTTTGTACTTTAGTGAGATTAGTTAAAGGTTTAGCAATGGCAGCAAATTTGTTGATAAACTTGCGATAATAATTTGCGAAGCCTAAGAAACGTTGTAGTTGTTTCCTGGTTCGAGGTTGTGGCCAATCCTGGCCAGTTTTAACCTTATTCTGATCCATTTCAATACCAGATGGTGAAATGTGGTATCCTAGGAAGTTAATCTCTGATGAATTAAAAATGTACTTTTCTAATTTAGCAAACAGATAAGCTCTCAATCGAGACAAAACAGTACGGACATGTTTAATGTGTTCATCCATGGTTTTTTAATAAATCAGTATATCATCTAAATAGACGATGATATAAGTGTCTAATATGTCTCTAAAATTATCATTTATGAAATTTTGGAATGTGGCTGGGGCATTACATAGCCCGAACGGCATGAATTGATATTTTACTCCATGAGATACTTTTAAGGGTTAGCACCAGGGACTATCAAATCCCTTATTCCTATATATATACATATCACAGTGCCAATTTATTTTTTGCGTTTTCAATTTGATATTCAAAGAGACCATAACGGGTCCTAAAAGCTGTCAGCCATTCATCCCCCTCTTTCATTTGTATGAGATTATATGCACCACGTAAATCTAGCTTTGTATATATGGTGGCTCCGTGTAACCGTTCAATAATCTCTGGAATGAGGGGCAATGGGTAACGATTTTTTTTTTGTACATTTATTCAACTGACGATAATCTATTATTGGGCGTAATGAATTATCCTTATTGCGCACAAAAAACATTCCTGCTCCTGCTGGAGAGGTAGACAGCCTGATAAAGCCTTTTTTAAAGTTTTCATCAATATACTCTTTGAGATGGCATAACTCAGATTTTGAGAGGGGATAAATTCACCCTATGGGAACTGTGCTACCAGGCAATAATTCAATTGGACAGTCATACTGTCATATCAGAGTTTGTTAGCAGTTGTTGTTAGAGTGGAATCATTGACAAGAGGCCACACCATAGGAAACTGCAATTTGATTTAACTATCAGTAGCAGTCAGAGTCTGAGAGAACAGACAAGACTGCTAGCAATAGTTGGTTAATTAAGGGTTAGCTGGCTAGCAGCTGATACTAATGTTGTGGGTAGATGAAAACATTATCTGAACACAGGGGCTGCCTTGAGATTAATGGAAAAATAAACAAACAATCTCTGTTTTAGATTAGTAGTTCATCAATAACAGTTAGAGACAAAGTTTGTTAATTGCAGTCCATTTAAGCAACAGGTTATAACAAGTTGATGATTAGTGTGTGTGCTGTTAGCAAAAAGAACTAGTAAGATTTGTTGTATTACATATTATAGCAAGCACAGACTTTGTGAGAGTTAATGAGCAGCACACATAAGCATAGATTGTAAGGAAAACAACTTATCTTATGGAAGGAATGCAGTCCTGTATAGGAGATCATAAGAGCAGTGATTGCCAGCAGTAATTCAGTAGTTAAGGTTAAAGGCTTTTCCAGACAGCAGGAGAGGAACAATGCAGCTTCAGTGTGGAGTGTCCTGCTGTTATAGAGAAACTGAAAGTGAATCCAGAAGCAGTGAAAAAGGCTGCAGCTCCTTTAAGTTAGCAGCTGATACAGACTGAGGAGCAACAGCAGTCTGTAGTTGATTGGCTTCAGTAAGTTGCACAGGAAGGAAACTCTCTGCAATTGAAGATACCTAAGCAGAGTGTTAGAGGAAGTGCTGGCTTAAATAGGCTGAAGGAGGAGGGCCATACTTAAAGGGGCAGTAAGTTAGAGCATTACACATACTGTCTGTGAGGAGGTAAAACCTGACTTTCTTTTACATCAAACACATCACTAAAATCTGAGTAGTGTGAAGGTAGTGCAGGTGGTGCTAGTTGTAGTATGAGTTGATTTTGTAAACAAGTAGTTTTACAAAAAGCAGAGTCAAGTTTAATTGACAAGGTCTCCCAATCGAAAATTGGGTTATGTTTTACTAACCAATTCATTCCGATCACTACTGGGAACAAGGGAGAGGGTATTATGTCAAAAGCCATGTATTCAGTGTGTGTCTGATTGCAAGTTACTAATAGGGGTATAGTCTCTTGTGTAACTGGACCAGTGCTAATAGTGTTACCATATATGACATGTATGGAAACAGAGTTTTCTTTTGCTATGTATGGTATTTTATTTTTTTCAATTATACTTATATCTATATAACAACCAGTAGCCCCAGTATCCACGATGGCCTCAATATTCAGTCGTCTTTGGCCCCACTGTAAAGATAGAGGAAGTTTTATGAACATGTGATCTGAAAGAGAGGTACAGACAGCAGTGTTAGATATGATGGCTTTACCTGACTTCTGTTTTAGTAGGATAGAGCAATCTTTCAGAATATGTTCCTTAGAACCACAATACATGCAGAGGCGATTTAATCTCCTTCTATTCTTTTCCTCTTGAGTTAGGGGTCCATGTATCACCCCTAAATCCATAGGTGTTTCGGTTGAGGTAGATGGAGTAGGGTTTGGAATGTTGTTGTATCTTTTGCTAGAAGACTCATAAGAAAGCTTTTCAAACCTCCTTTCCCTGTATCTCCTATCTAATTTTATTGCTAAGTCATAGAGCTTCTAGGGAGTCTGGTATGTCTAGCCTAGCAAGTTCATCTTTTAAGGATTCATTTAACCCTAAGCGAAATTGGTTTCGCAGTGAAACATTGTTCCATTCAGAATCCCTGGCATACCTTTTGAATTCTGTTATATAGTCCTCTACAGGTCTTTTAGCTTGTTTTAATTGTCTTAGAGCTTTTTCTGCTGTGACCTGTCTGTAAGGATCCTCATATAATGCTGATAATGCATCAAAAAAAACCTGGAAAGTGTTAAGTATTGTATCTTGTGACTCAAAATAACTATCAGCCCACACACGGGGCTCTCCCCTTAGATAAGTTATGATAGTTAAAACTTTCTGTTTGTCAGTACTATATGTTTTTGGTTTTAAGGAAAAAAGGAGCAGGCAGGCATTTTTAAACTCCCTATACTTTGATCTATCACCAGTAAAAACCTCAGGGTGTAACACCTGTGGTTCAGGCGTAGTAACAGACATTTTGTTTGCAATTTCTTGAGAAAAAATGATCTTAGGTTTTGTACTTCTAATTGAGTCTCTCTAAGACCTTGACTTAAATTATCAACTCTTTGAGTTAATGTATATACTGCTTGAGTGAGTTCAGCTGGGTCCACTTGCATTTTTAGGCTTGTTATTATGTAATAATCCAAGTAGATTATTTTTCTGAAAAAAGGAGATGCAGACAACTCAGCTGCTGAACAACCTCAGGCTGTAGTAAAAAGTGTGTAACAGAAGCTATTACCCTATAATCACAGCTGAGATCATAGGTATTAAGCACTGTAATTAATTTAATAAAAGGAAGAAAGAACTGGATAACTTTGTTCCCTTTAGATGAAAAAATAACAAACAAGGTACCCAATAAAATTACCCCAAAAAGATATTACAAAATAGAGGTCTACTTGTTATTAGCCAAAAGTTTGTTACATATGTATAACAACGTTTTTATAGATGTTCTGAGGTACCTTTTATGTTGAATTCAAGCGGAGTTCAGACAAAGATAAAGACTGAGGACTGAAGGCAAATGTAGATGCGGTGAGCAGAGAAACCTGTCAGCAAATGCAGAGAATGGACACAGAAGCTTGTGATAACAAAATAACAAGCAATGAAGAGAGGACACAGGTGAAAATTTATAGGCTGACAGATGACCGCCCATAAGGGGTGGTAATATGACACCCGTAGACCACTGACCTCCTTCCCATTCACTTTAACCAGTTGCCAGTGCTGTTCCCGGTTATCCCGGTGGGCAGCTTGCACTGGGTCTGCTTCATGTAGGATGCCCCAGCATTCTTCCTCCTCTACGCAGTGGGCCACAGGCTGAGGGTTATGTGGGTTTCCGGCGGCGGGTCTTCTCCAGGACTGTGCTTGGTTCGCTGTGTTTAGGGGACACTCTGGTCTTTTGTGCCCTAGTTGCTTACATCCAAAGCACCGAATAGGCTGTGAGTAATCCCGTGAGTTGAACCGGGCTGTCTGAGGATAGTTTGTGGCTGAAGGCGGTGTGGTAGAGCGGTGCGCCGGGGGTTGGTAACTGGTAGCTGCTGGGTTGACTGTGGGTCTGTATTCCACTCTGGCAGGGATCTTAGTGGTAGCAGTGTCCAGTTTGCGGGCATCCGTATACTCATCTGCCAGGCGAGCAGCTTCATGCAGGGTGGAGGGTTTATGGTCCCAAACCCACTCTCTAACTCCTGCGGATAACTTGTCGAAGCAATGTTCCAACAGGAATAGCTGCAGCACCTCTTCGCCAGATACGGTTTGGCACCCCGCTATACAGTGAGCTGCTGTGCGGTGCACCTTATATGCCCACTCAACGTAGGAATCTCCAGCTAGTTTAACAGTGTCTCTGAACCGTCTCCTGTATGCCTCCGGTGTAATCGCATACCTGGAGAGCAGAGCCTCTTTTACAACATTATAATCCCTGACTTCCTCATCTGGAATGGCCCGAAAAGCCTCGCTGGCCCGGCCGGATAATTTTCCGGATAATATCGTGACCCAGTCCTCTGCGGGTACCTGGTGTAGTGCACATTGTCTCTCAAAATCCGCAAGGTACCCATCAATCTCTCCTTCTGTTTCAATGAAGTTTTTAAAAGCTGCAAAATGTACTTTTCTCTTTTCCACTGGGGTTGCTGTGACTTGGGCTGCTGGAGCGCCGCTTTGGCGAAGTAGGTTGGCCTCCACGGCTGCTATGACCCGATCGATAATTTCGGCAGACGGGTTGGGGCCATAATGTGCCAGTCTTATTTTAACCGCCCGGTCAAAGCTTGCTTCTTCGGGGGTTCTGTCTGATATGCTGGGCTCATTGGTTCCTTCGGGCCCTGGTACTCCATCCATCTCGGTCAGTATTGTAATAATCTCCCTCTTCCTGAGATTACTGGGCTGTTGGCCCGTTGTTCTAGCAGGTTTTAAGGGTGGCTTTTTTCAGTCTTTCATACAGTATTCCATTAGGTCCGGATGTGTAGTTGCTCTTCTGGGCGATGAGGACCATCCCGTCGCTTGCCACCAAAGTTATGGTATAACCCTGTTATCGAGGGTTAATACCAGATGAAAGATTTAACTCATTTAACTCTAACCAGATGAAAGATGCCCTGAATACGGGATCAGCAACACACAAATCCAGTTCATTTCCCCACAAACACGAGACCAAGCTCCGTCTTGAGGGTAAAACAGAATCTACTTTATTGAGGGCTATATGTCCAGTATTTATGCAGGTCTCCCACCTGGTTGACACTCTCCTTCAACTCTCAGAGCTCTGTGCTTTCTTTAAAATCAGGTCCTTTTGCTCAGATACTTGATTATAGTCCTTCTCCTGCTTACTTCTGGTTTTAAAAACAACTCCAACTGTCTTAGACAAAACAGTTACTCAAAACTTAAGTTAACCACTCCAGTACTGTTGGATTTGCACCTCATACCTATAATGGGCACAGGGTGACTTAACATAATGCCTGAATCCATAATCCGTAGGGAGGTTGACAAAGGGGTCTGTCACACTCTGTAACCAGTATATGTTCCCTATTTAATTTATGCAACGTTCACACAGCATAGCACCAAACTGAGTGCTGGATACTGAATGGAAGTCAGAATTAAAGTTTGATGATTCTTATAAAGTGTGCAAATTAAAATAAAATCCAATTTACTTCATGTGACAAATTTCAAAGAAAATCAAAACAAATAATTGAAGTAAATTGGAAAGTTTTAATTTTTATTTTTAAAAAAACAGTATGCTTTATCTAAGTAATCAATTTTGAATCGTATGTCCCCAACCAGAAAGCAAATTTGATGATAAAAGCCCTGAATCATGAAAGTTTAATTTTGACTAGACATCCCTTTAATTGAGTCTGAAAAGGGAACTAATGATATGTTTTTTGTGCATTTTTGTTTAGTGTGTGTGTGTATATTTATATATGTATATATATATATATATATATATATATATATATATATATATATATATATATATATATATATATATATATATCAGATTATAAAGTTTAGAAATAGTGTCTGCTTTGGTTCACATGGGTGGGGCCATTTAAGTTGTGGGGTTTACTTAAAGGGCAGGGTCTTGTGCACCACCATCTTAAAAATTCCCCAGCCGCCACTGGGATGCTGATATAAATATACAGTATAAACTAATTGTCATATAACTGCATGAAATAGACACTACTGTACATAATAATATTCACAGATACTTATATAAATACACAGTATACACTAATTGTCATATAACTGCATGTAATAGACACTACTATACAGAATATGCACAGATACTGATATAAATATACAGTATAAACTAATTGTCATATAACTGCATGTAATATACACTACTATACAGAATATGTACAGATACTGATATAAATATACAGTATACTAATTGTCATATAACTGCATGTAATAGACACTACTATACAGAATATGTACAGATACTGATATAAATATACAGTATACACTAATTGTCATATAACTGCATGTAATAGACACTACTATGCAGAATATGTACAGATACCGATATAAATATAAAGTATACACTAATTGTCATATAACTGCATGTAATAGACACTACTATACAGAATATGTACTGATACAGATATAAATATACAGTATACACTAATTGTCATATAACTGCATGTAATAGACACTACTATACAGAATATGCACAGATACTGATATAAATATACAGTATACACTAATTGTCATATAACTGCATGCAATTGACACTACTATACATAATATGTACAGATACTGATATAAATATACAGTATACACTAATTGTCATATAACTACATGTAATATACACTACTATACAGAATATATACAGATACTGATATAAATATACAGTATACACTAATTGTCATATAACTGCATGTAATAGACACTACTATACAGAATATGTACAGATACTGATATAAATATACAGTATACACTAATTATCATATAACTGCATGTAATAGACACTACTATACAGAATATGTACAGATACTGATATAAATATACAGTATACACTAATAGTCATATAACTACATGTAATAGACACTACTATACAGAATATATACAGATACTGATATAAATATACAGTATACACTAATTGTCATATAACTGCATGTAATAGACACTACTATACAGAATATGTACAGATACTGATATAAATATACAGTATACACTAATTATCATATAACTGCATGTAATAGACACTACTATACAGAATATGTACAGATACTGATATAAATATACAGTATACACTAATAGTCATATAACTGCATGTAAAAGACACTACTATACAGAATATGTACAGATACTGATGTAAATATACAGTATACACTAATTGTCATATAACTGCATGTAATAGACACTACTATACAGAATATGTACAGATACTGATATAAATATACAGTATACACTAATTGTCATATAACTGCATGCAATAGACACTACTATTCAGAATATGTACAGATACTGATATAAATATACAGTATATACTAATTGTCATATAACTGCATGTAATATACACTACTATACAGAATATGTACAGACACTGATAAAAGAAATATATAGTATACACTAATTTTCATATAACTGCATGTAATAGACACTACTATACAGAATATGTACAGATACTGATATAAATATACAGTATACACTAATTGTCATATAACTGCATGTAATAGACACTACTATACAGAATATGTACAGATACTGATATAAATATACAGTATACACTAATTGTCATATAACTGCATGTAATAGACACTACTATACAGAATATGTACAGATACTGATATAAATATACAGTATACACTAATTGTCATATAACTGCATGTAACAGACACTAATATACAGAATATGTACAGATACTGATATAAATATACAGTATACACTAATTGTCATATAACTGCATGTAATAGACACTACTATACAGAATATGCACAGATACTGATATAAATATACAGTATAAACTAATTGTCATATAACTGCATGTAATATACACTACTATATAGAATATGTACAGATACTGATATAAATATACAGTATACTAATTGTCATATAACTGCATGTAATAGACACTACTATACAGAATATGTACAGATACTGATATAAATATACAGTATACACTAATTGTCATATAACTGCATGTAATAGACACTACTATGCAGAATATGTACAGATACCGATATAAATATACAGTATACACTAATTGTCATATAACTGCATGTAATAGACACTACTATACAGAATATGCACAGATACTGATATAAATATACAGTATACACTAATTGTCATATAACTGCATGTAATAGACACTACTGTACAGAATATGTACAGATACTGATATAAATATACAGTATACACTAATTGTCATATAACTGCATGTAATAGACACTGCTATACAGAATATGCACAGATACTGATATAAATATACAGTATACACTAATTGTCATATAACTGCATGTAATTGACACTACTATACATAATATGTACAGATACTGATATAAATATACAGTATACACTAATTGTCATATAACTACATGTAATAGACACTACTATACAGAATATGTACAGATACTGATATAAATATACAGTATACACTAATTGTCATATAACTGCATGTAATAGACACTACTATACAGAATATGTACAGATACTGATATAAATATACAGTATACACTAATTATCATATAACTGCATGTAATAGACACTACTATACAGAATATGGAAGTGGAAGGCCCTCTAGTGGGCCTGTAGCAAAATTAAGGGGCAAGGGACTTGAAGTCTGGATGGTTCTAGGTAAAACAATGTTACAATTTGAGGGGCGGGGGTTTCTACTCACCTTTAAAGGTTCTTGTTGCAGTAGATCCGGCCTCTTTGTTCCAGTGCACAGACTTCAAGAAGAACTTTTGTTGCTGTAGCAAGATGAGGCGAGCAAAGAGAAGATCTGTTCCTCCAAGGAGATATGCTGAAGTGGTGAAGGAGGTCCCAGGGATGAGAGGCCCTGCAAGAGCAAGAGAAGAATCAGGTTCTGAGGGAGTTATACCTCCCACCCCCAGGGCTCAAACAGTCAGTGGTAAAGCGGCCGGAGCTAGGCCAGGGGCTAGGAGAGGCCTTGGGTTACAGGGAGGGGTGGTGAGGCGAGGGGCTCAGCAGGGAATGGGAGCTCAGGAAATGAATGCCCCAGGCTTGCTAGGGGTCCCCTCTAGGATGACAGAAGCGTAAGGGCCGTCGGGTAGTGGGGCGGTTGAAAGGCCCTCAGCAAGCGGCGGGCAGCGGGTGCAGCGGTCTGCAGTGGACTCTGCGGCCGCTCAAATGCCCCCGGTAATTCAGGATGGCACAGCGGTGCCCCATGTGTCGAGGCCGGACACGGCGGTTGATGCTTGGCTGGCCACATGCCAGCATCTACGGGGCATACCTTCGGAGGCCTTGGCTTCCGTTGCCTCCTTGGCCCAGTCCCTAGCGGCGTGCATAGCCTCTGGTGCGGCTGGGGCGGGCGGCGACGGCGAAGTCCCGGGTGGCAGTGGTGCGGCCTGCAGGCCTCAGATGGCTACTAGGCCGCGTCGCGCGTCCCCGGCTGGCTCCGCCTCCTTGTTCACGTCACGCGCGTCCTCCCCATGTGACTCATCATGCGGGGAGGAGCGCGGGCATCCAAGGAGGAGACGCAGGGTGCGCAGCAGGAGCGGATCCTCTTCCGGAGAAGCCCCAAGTAAGTTGGGGAGACTCCGGGCGGAGGATGCGGCTCCTGATGGGAGGGGGGACAGGCGGCCTGGCGGAAAGGCGGCATATAAGACCCCGGGAGGGGGTAGAAGCAGAATGCCTGGTGTTGAGGCTCAGGCAAGGGGAGAGAACGTTGAAGTGGTTAGGTCTGCTGAGGGAATGAATGCAGGGGATATGCCTGACACAGGAACGTTGCATGAGCAGGCCAGACAGGGTGTAATGCGTGACAGGCTGAATGCATCGGCTATGCATGAGACCGGAAGGTCTGCAGAGCAGGGCAGACAAGGGGTGTTTGGAGACATGCCGAATGCAGTGATTATGCAGGAGACAGTAAGGTGTAATGCTCAGGGCAGACAGGGTGCATTTGGGGTCAGGCCTGGAGTTGAAAGGGGGGTTACTGGTCACTGTGAGGAGACTTTGGTGGCGGCTATTGCACAAACAGGGTGTGTGAATGAAGAAGTTATAAGGAAGGCTGTTGCTGCTGCGCTTGGGATGTCTGTTGGGGATGGTAGTAGGGGAAAAAGGCATGTGGGGGAGGAGGCTGGGGGCCCCTCGGGGGCCTCATCCTACGCACAGAGTACTCCCCATATTCCTTTATTTCCCCAGGTTGGCAGTGATTCGGCAGCAGCGCAGATGGATTCCTCAGCTGGGCAAATCTCTTCTGGATCTCAGCCTGTCCCTCCAATGGCTGCAATGGCAGCTGCACAAAGCGGAACGGGAGCGGCACCTCCTTTGGCCCCGAGTGGTGAGTACTTGCTTGGCACTTCCACACACACACTGAACACATGGTACCCTCTAGTGAGTCAGGTTCAGATAGCGATGGGGACCTAGGGTTAGTGGGTAAGGGCCAGAAGGAGATGTTTAAAATGATTAAGAAACTGGTAGCAGCGCAGGTGAAGAACCAGGCAGCGCAAGCGTCGGGTTCGGCGTTGGTTCCGTTTGTCCCCGGGGTGGGTGCGGTTTTGCAGCCCCCCTTGGGGGTGCCAGTGACAAGGAGAGTAGCCTCGCAGGGTGATACTTACCCGTGCTTGGTTCACTCCCTTTATGGGCACCTCAAGGCGAAGGTGGTGAAAAGGATTCAAGATGGTCGCTACGTGAACATCTTTGAACTTTCACTTGAGGCATGTCGCGCGAAAGAGCAGGCAGCTGATGGCACGGGCCCTAAGAAGGTCCAAAGGCCGGAAACATATGAAGAATGGCAGAGGTGCTTCAGAGTCCTCGCAACCTGCTATTTGGATAAGTGGCAGACGCAAGGACATAACCTCTTTAAATATGAAGACACTATCGATGATGTCCATGCCAGATTCAGGGAAGGGGCGTGGCGCGAATATGACATGGCCTTTCGTAGAAAGATGGTAGGGAACCCTATGCTCCACTTTGGGATGCAGGATTTATACCTGTGGTCCAAATTGGGGTTGGAAGGTCAAGCGGGCCAGACACCAGGCCCGCGGACTGGCCCTGGGCGGCCTGGCACCCCGCGTCCGAAGAGACGCGGACGGGAATGCTGGAAGTTTCAGGACAAGCAGTGTGACAGGGGGGCAAGTTGCTCCTTTCGTCACATCTGCAAGTTCTGCAGCGGCCCACACCCAGGAATTGATTGCAACAAGAAGAGAGAGGCTGGCGGAGACAAGCAGTTCCAAAAAGGGGCCCCTGGTAACAAGGGCCCCAACGCCTCTTAGGCTTGAGGCCATGGCCGTGTGGCTGGCACAGTACCCAGACAGGGGAGTAGCCGAACTCCTCCGCCTGGGTTTGGCGGAGGGGTTTAGGATACCTGTGTCGGGCCGGGTGGTGGGTTCCTCGTTGCATAGGAATCTGAAATCAGCCTATGAATTTCCAGGTGTGGTTAGGGAAAAGTTAGCTAAAGAATTGTCCTTGGGGAGAGTTGCGGGCCCGTTTAGGGCTAAGCCTCTTCCGGACCTGGTGGTGTCTCCGTTGGGGGTTGTCCCAAAGAAGGATTCAGGCAAGTTTCGGCTTATACACCACTTGTCTTACCCCAAAGGGGCATCTGTGAATGATGCCATCGACACCGAGCTTAGTTCGGTGCACTTCCAGTCCTTTGACGAGGCATTGGCACTGGTCAGAGACAGGGGACATGCGGCTTTGGTGTCTAAGCTGGACATTGAGTCAGCGTTTCGGCTTCTCCCTTTGCACCCGTCGGCCTTTAGGCTGATGGGCATGAAATTTGAAGGGGAATTTTATGTTGATCGTTGCTTGCCCATGGGTTGCTCGTTGCCATGTGCCCTATTTGAAAGTTTCAGTACGCTTCTTCACTGGGTTATCCGGAAGGCGTCGGGTGGTGGGGCCGTGGCCCACTACTTGGATGACTTTCTTCTGGTGGGGAGTGCGGACACATCGGAATGTAGGGTCCTAATGGATGTTATGCATGACATGATGGCCAGGTTTGGTGTCCCTTTGGCGTCAGATAAGACACAGGGGCCGTGCACTTGTCTCAAATTTCTAGGTATAGAAATTGATACAGTGGCTGAGGTATGTCGGCTTCCAGGTGACAAAGTGGCGTGCTTGTTGGGGGCCGTGGAGGCAGTGAAAAGGGCAACTTGGGTGTCCAAAAAAAGATCTGCAATCCTTACTTGGAATGCTGAATTTTGCCGGTAGGGCTATTCCCATGGGTAGGGTTTTCAACAGACGGTTGGAAGAGCAATTACGGGGTCCACGCGACGGAGCGCGGCGTTTTAAAGTGTCGCAAGCCATGAGGGATGACTTAGAAGTCTGGGAAGAATTTTTGAGTCAGTTTAATGGCGTCTGTATTTGGCAGGAAGAGCCCAGGTCAAATCAGGCGTTGCTGTTTACAGACGGAGCAGGCAGCCACGGCTACGGGGCTTACCTGAATGGGTCGTAGAGCGCCGCTCCTTGGCCTAGGGAGTGGGTTACAGCTGGCCTTAACAGGAATCTGACGCTGTTGGAGCTGTTTCCTATTGTAGTAGCAATTGAACTGTGGGGTCCAGTGCTGGCCAACAAATCTGTAGTTTTTTGGTCAGATAATATGAGCGTTGTATACGCCATCAACAGGCTATCGGCTTCTTCCCCGAGGGTAGTCACCTACCTTCGGCACTTGGTGTTGCGCTGCTTGCAGCTTAACATTTGCTTCGTGGCCCGTCACGTCCCGGGCATCCATAACGTGGTTGCGGACGCATTGTCTAGGTTTAATTGGGAATTATTTAGGCAGGCTGCCCCTCAGGCAGAGCAGAATGGCTTGACATGCCCTCCTTTTCTTTGGCAGATGGCAGAGGCTGGGATACTATTATCCCTTTGATTCGGGCTTCAGTGGCGCCTAAGACATGGACAACCTATGTGAGTCACTGGAGGGTGTGGGAACGTTTTGCTGTTAATCAAGGGTTTGAGGTGCACAAGGCATCACAGGTAAAGGTCTTAGAGTGGCTGGCGAGCTTGCGGAAAGAGGGGACCTCTAGATTGGCTGCACAAAGTAGGTTGGCTGCAATGGCGTTCTTTAATAGAACGTTTGGTATTCCAGATTTTTCGGGGTCATTCCTTGTTAGGCAGGTACTGAAGGGATGGGGTCGCGTTGACCCTCGCCCTCCTGACCACAGGGAGCCCATCACGCCTTCTCGTTTGCGGGCGTTGATGGGATGCTTGGG
The DNA here is from genome assembly GCF_027579735.1 of Bombina bombina. Taxonomy (NCBI): domain Eukaryota; kingdom Metazoa; phylum Chordata; class Amphibia; order Anura; family Bombinatoridae; genus Bombina; species Bombina bombina. The sequence goes on along the minus strand of NC_069505.1, from coordinate 604,963,619 downwards.
GGAGGTATGCTCCTCTGAGTTCGAAGTTTTGTTGTTCCGTGCAGCATTTGCGTTGGCGTTTGCGGGGGCACTTAGGATTGGGGAGTTAGTGGCGTCGTCGTGTTCTGGGGGCGCTGGCGGTATTTTGTGGAAAAATGTACGGCCGGCGGAGAATGGCCTTATGTTGCTCATTCCTAGGTCTAAAACAGACCAAGCAGGAAAAGGAGCATGGTTATGCTTGGGCAGGTCAGCGGAGGAGGATTGTTGCCCAGTGTGGAACTTCGATAAGTTTTGCGCAGTGCGCCCGGCAGGTCCGCTGCAGCTACTTGTACATGAGGATGGGTCATCCTTATCTGCCTTCCAGTTTCGCAGGGTTCTGGCGAGAACAGCGAAGATGGCTGGGTTGGATCCTGCTAATATAGGGTCTCACTCATTTAGAATTGGGGCTGCGACGTCGGCTGCTGCGTGTGGGTCTTCAGGCACGGAAATTCAGCGGCTGGGGCGCTGGAAGTCGGGCAGGTATAAGTTGTATATTCGGCCGGTGAAGATTTCACTGGGGCCGGATCAATAAAACAGGAGGACAGGTCACTCAACGCTAGTCAGAAGGGCTTCCGGGGTGTGGGAGGGGTGAGAAGGGAGCTCTCTCGGGCTCCTTAGGTCTGAAGGGGTGGGCGATCTGTATGAGTGTTGCTCAGCATTTATGTCATGTCCTTTCAGGCAGGAATACCCCTTCATCACGTGTTTGAATAGTGGGCCACTCATTTATTCATTGGGCGGCCATCAGGGCGTTGAGGTTACCAGAAGGGCAGCAGCTGGGAATTCCGTGGTCAAGGGCCAATGTGCGTTGGTTGGGTCGCAGGGGATTGGCTTGGGATGATTTGCCAGCACTCCTCCAGGATGCTCACAGGAGGTGGGGGAAGCCTCAGATTGTAATTTTGCATGTAGGAGGCAATGACTTGGGTGCTGTCCCAGTGTTGGATTTGATCAGAAAGATGGTGTCTGATTTAGGATGGGTGTATGCTTGGCTCCAAGGTGTGCAAGTAGGGTGGTCCAACGTGGTTGCACGGCTGCGCTGGAGACATATTGTGACACAAAGGGCGGCATATAATGTCAAGAAAAAAGTCAACCGGGAAGTAGGGAGAGCGGTCACGGCATTGGGCGGCTTTGTGATTCGGCATGACTCAATTACAGCCGACAAGAAGGATTTATACCGTCCAGACGGTGTTCACCTGGCGGATGCTGGGATTGACATTTTTCTGGCAGACATTAGAAGGAGTTTGCTATCAGTTTTATAAAGTTTTAAGAAAGTTTTGTTCTATGGACAGTGTTACATGTTTAAGTTAAGTTATTGAGTTAATGCTGGTTGTGTGTGTGTGGTGGCGGCAAGAGGGCAGGGAGCTGTTCTCTTGTGGCGGTCGGCTCGGTCCCCCGAAGCGGGTAGAGAGAGATTTGAGTGACACCCTTGGATGGGGGAGGGACGCCTGCCGGGTGCCGGCCTGGGGGGTCCTCCCCCTTACTAATCTTTGGTTGAAGATCTCTACAGTTCTGCAACTATCTCTCTCTGCCATTTTGGGCGCAAGCAACCCGTGCTGCGCTGCAGGCCCCCGATTGGGGGGTCCGGGCCGGCTGTCAGTAGGGGTTAGGATAAGGAGTAGATGCCGCCACCAATTTTTGCTGAACTTGTTACAAGTTATAAAATTGAAAGTTGCCTGATGCAGCATTTAGCCGTGATAAAGGTTAGGTTAATAAATGCGACCGTGACCGGTCTTTTCCCACATACATATGTGTTGTGTATTTATTTTGAGTAAGTCTAGATTAATTTAAGACGGAATAGGAGGTTTGCCCCTTATGGAAGTGGAAGGCCCTCTAGTGGGCCTGTAGCAAAATTAAGGGGCAAGGGACTTGAAGTCTGGATGGTTCTAGGTAAAACAATGTTGCAATTTGAGGGGCGGGGGTTTCTACTCACCTTTAAAGGTTCTTGTTGCAGTAGATCCGGCCTCTTTGTTCCAGTGCACAGACTTCAAGAAGAACTTTCCCACCCGCCCAGCCTGGAGAGAGGAGATGCGGCATATTAGTGTAATGTTAGGGCTTAGTCAGACTCAGCCAGGGTAGGTTTATGTGAGCCAGCCCGGTAAGTCCAAGTCTTGTCATTTTAGTTTCCACCACGGATTGGCGTGTTTTTTACGACTCGCCAGGCGTGGGTGCCTTCTCGGGCTGGAATTGAGTACCCTAGCTGGCGGTCGGCTCGGTCCCCCGAAGCGGGTAGAGAGAGATTTGAGTGACACCCTTGGATGGGGGAGGGACGCCTGCCGGGTGCCGGCCTGGGGGGTCCTCCCCCTTACTAATCTTTGGTTGAAGATCTCTACAGTTCTGCAACTATCTCTCTCTGCCATTTTGGGCGCAAGCAACCCGTGCTGCGCTGCAGGCCCCCGATTGGGGGGTCCGGGCCGGCTGTCAGTAGGGGTTAGGATATGGAGTAGATGCCGCCACCAATTTTTGCTGAACTTGTTACAAGTTATAAAATTGAAAGTTGCCTGATGCGGCATTTAGCCGTGATAAAGGTTAGGTTAATAAATGCGACCGTGATCGGTCTTTTCCCACATACATATGTGTTGTGTATTTATTTTGAGTAAGTCTAGATTAATTTAAGACGGAATAGGAGGTTTGCCCCTTATGTACAGATACTGATATAAATATACAGTATACACTAATAGTCATATAACTGCATGTAAAAGACACTACTATACAGAATATGTACAGATACTGATATAAATATACAGTATACACTAATTGTCATATAACTGCATGTAATAGACACTACTATACAGAATATGTACAGATACTGATATAAATATACAGTATACACTAATTGTCATATAACTGCATGCAATAGACACTACTATTCAGAATATGTACAGATACTGATATAAATATACAGTATATACTAATTGCCATATAACTGCATGTAATATACACTACTATACAGAATATGTACAGACACTGATAAAAAAAATATACAGTATACAGTAATTGTCATATAACTGCATGAAATAGACACTACTGTACAGAATAATATGCACAGATACTTATATAAATATACAGTATACACTTATTGTCATATAACTGCATGTAATAGACACTACTATACAGAATAATATGCACATATACTGATATAAATATACAGTATACACTAATTGTCATATAACTGCATGCAATAGACACTACTATAAAGAATAATATGCATAGATACTGATATAAATATACAGTATACATTAATAGTCATATAACTGCATGTAATAGACACTACTATACAGAATAATATGCACAGATACTGATATAAATATACCGTATACACTAATTGTCATATAACTGCATGTAATAGACACAACTATACAGAACAATATGCACAGATACTGATATAAATATACAGTATACACTAATTGTCATATAACTGCATGTAATAGACACTACTATACAGAATATATACAGATACTGATATAAATATACAGTATACACTAATTGTTATATAACTGCATGTAATATACACTACTATATAGAATATGTACAGATACTGATATAAATATACAGTATACACTAATTGTCATATAACTGCATGTAACAGACACTACTATACACAATATGTACAGATACTGATATAAATATACAGTATACTAATTGTCATATAACTGCATGTAATAGACGCTACTATACAGAATATGTACAGATACTGATATAAATATACAGTGTACACTAATTGTCATATAACTGCATGTAATAGACACTACTATACAGAATATGTACAGATACTGATTATAAATATACAGTATACACTGTCATATAACTGCATGTAATAGACACTACTATACAGAATATGTACAGATACTGATATAAATACACAGTATACACTAATTACATATAACTGTATGTAATAGACACTACTATATGGAATATGTACAGATACTGATATAAATATACAGTATAGACTAATTGTCATATAACTGCATGTAATAGACACTACTATACAGAATAATATGCACAGATACTGATATAAATATACAGTATACTCTGTCATATAACTGCATGTAACAGACACTACTATACAGAATATGTACAGATACTGATATAAATATACAGTATACACTAATTGTCATATAACTGCATGTAACAGGCACTACTATACAGAATATGTACAGATACTGATATGAATATACAGTATACACTAATTGTCATATAACTGCATGTAACAGACACTACTATATAGAATATGTACAGATACTGATATAAATATACAGTATACACTAATTGTCATATAACTGCATGTAAATATACAGTATATACTAATTGTCATATAACTGCATGTAATAGACACTACTATACCGTATATGTACAGACAGTGATATAAATATACAGTATACACTAATTGTCATATAACTGCATGTATTAGACACTACTATACAGAATATGTACAGATACTAATATAAATATACAGTATACACTAATTGTCATATAACTGCATGTAATAGACACTACTATACAGAATATGTACAGATACTGATATAAATATACAGTATACACGAATTACATATAACTGTATGTAATAGACACTACTATACAGAATATGTACAGGTACTAATATAAATATACAGTATACACCAATTGTCATATAACTGCATGTATTAGACACTACTATACAGAATATGTACAGATACTGATATAAATATACAATATACACTAATTGTCATATAACTGCATTTAATAGACACTACTATACAGAATATGTACAGATACTGATATAAATATACAGTATACACTAATTGTCATATAACTGCATGTAATAGACACTACTATACAGAATATGTACAGTACTGATATAAATATACAGTATACACTAATTGTCATACAACTGCATGTAATAGACACTACTATACAGAATATGTACAGATACTGATATAAATATACAGTATATACTAATTGCCATATAACTGAATTTAATAGACACTACTATACAGAATATGTACAGATACTGATATAAATATACAGTATACACTATTTCTCATATAACTGCATGTAATAAACACTACTATACAGTATATGTACAGATACTGATATAAATATACAGTATACACTAATTGTCATATAACTGCATGTAACAGACACTACTATACAGAATATGTACAGATACTGATATAAATATACAGTATACACTAATTGTCATATAACTGCATGTAACAGGCACTACTATACAGAATATGTACAGATACTGATATGAATATACAGTATACACTAATTGTCATATAACTGCATGTAACAGACACTACTATACAGAATATGTACAGATACTGATATAAATATACAGTATACTAATTGTCATATAACTGCATGTAATAGACGCTACTATACAGAATATGTACAGATACTGATATAAATATACAGTGTACACTAATTGTCATATAACTGCATGTAATAGACACTACTATACAGAATATGTACAGATACTGATTATAAATATACAGTATACACTGTCATATAACTGCATGTAATAGACACTACTATACAGAATATGTACAGATACTGATATAAATATACAGTATACACTATTTCTCATATAACTGCATGTAACAGACACTACTATACAGAATATGTACAGATACTTATATAAATATACAGTATACACTAATTGTCATATAACTGCATGTAACAGGCACTACTATACAGAATATGTACAGATACTGATATGAATATACAGTATACACTAATTGTCATATAACTGCATGTAACAGACACTACTATACAGAATATGTACAGATACTGATATAAATATACAGTATACACTAATTGTCATATAACTGCATGTAATAGACACTACTATACAGAATGTGTACAGATACTGATATAAATATACAGTATACACTAATTGTCATATAACTGCATGTAACAGACACTACTATACACAATATGTACAGATACTGATATAAATATACAGTATACTAATTGTCATATAACTGCATGTAATAGACGCTACTATACAGAATATGTACAGATACTGATATAAATATACAGTGTACACTAATTGTCATATAACTGCATGTAATAGACACTACTATACAGAATATGTACAGATACTGATTATAAATATACAGTATACACTGTCATATAACTGCATGTAATAGACACTACTATACAGAATATGTACAGATACTGATATAAATATACAGTATACACTAATTACATATAACTGTATGTAATAGACACTACTATATGGAATATGTACAGATACTGATATAAATATACAGTATACACTAATTGTCATATAACTGCATGTAATAGACACTACTATACAGAATAATATGCACAGATACTGATATAAATATACAGTATACTCTGTCATATAACTGCATGTAACAGACACTACTATACAGAATATGTACAGATACTGATATAAATATACAGTATACACTAATTGTCATATAACTGCATGTAACAGGCACTACTATACAGAATATGTACAGATACTGATATGAATATACAGTATACACTAATTGTCATATAACTGCATGTATTAGACACTACTATACAGAATATGTACATATACTAATATAAATATACAGTATACACTAATTGTCATATAACTGCATGTAATAGACACTACTATACAGAATATGTACAGAAACTGATATAAATATACAGTATACACCAATTGTCATATAACTGCATGTAATAGACACTACTATACAGAATATGTACAGATACTGATATAAATATACAGTATACACGAATTACATATAACTGTATGTAATAGACACTACTATACAGAATATGTACAGGTACTAATATAAATATACAGTATACACCAATTGTCATATAACTGCATGTATTAGACACTACTATACAGAATATGTACATATACTGATATAAATATACAATATACACTAATTGTCATATAACTGCATTTAATAGACACTACTATTCAGAATATGTACAGATACTGATATAAATATACAGTATACACTAATTGTCATATAACTGCATGTAATAGACACCACTATACAGAATATGTACAGATACTGATATAAATATACAGTATACACTAATTGTCATATAACTGCATGTAATAGACACTACTATACATAATATGTACAAATCCTGATAAAAATATACAGTATACACTAATTATCATAGAACTGCATGTAATAGACACTACTATACAGAATATGTACAGATACTGATATAAATATACAGTATACACTAATTGTCATATAACTGCATGTAACAGACACTACTATACAGAATATGTACAGATACTGATATAAATATACAGTATACACTAATTGTCATATAACTGCATGTAATAGACACTACTATACAGAATATGTACAGATACTGATATAAATATACAGTATACACTAATTGTCATATAACTGCATGTAATAGACACTACTATACAGAATATGTACAGATACTGATATAAATATACAGTATATACTAATTGCCATATAACTGAATTTAATAGACACTACTATACAGAATATGTACAGATACTGATATAAATATACAGTATAAACTAATTGTCATATAACTGCATGTAACAGACACTACTATATAGAATATGTACAGATACTGATATAAATATACAGTATACACTAATTGTCATATAACTGCATGTAATAGACACTACTATACAGAATATGTACAGATACTGATATAAATATACAGTATACACTAATTGTCATATAACTGCATGTAATAGACACTACTATACAGAATATGTACAGATACTGATATAAATATACAGTATATACTAATTGCCATATAACTGAATTTAATAGACACTACTATACAGAATATGTACAGATACTGATATAAATATACAGTATACACTATTTCTCATATAACTGCATGTAATAAACACTACTATACAGAATATGTACAGATACTGATATAAATATACAGTATACACTAATTACATATAACTGTATGTAATAGACACTACTATACAGAATATGTACAGATACTGATATAAATATACAGTATACACTAATTGTCATATAACTGCATGTAATAGACACTACTATACAAAATATGTACAGATACTGATATAAATATACAGTATACACTAATTGTCATATAACTGCATGTAATAGACACTACTATACAGAATATGTACAGATACTGATATAAATATACAGTATACACTAATTGTCATATAACTGCATGTAATAGACACTACTATACAGAATATGTACAGATTTAAATATACAGTATACACTAATTGTTATATAACTGCATGTAATAAACACTACTATACAGAATATGTACAGATACTGATATAAATATACAGTATACACTAATTGTCATATAACTGCATGTAACAGACACTACTATACAGAATATGTACAGATACTGATATAAATATACAGTATACACTAATTGTCATATAACTGCATGTAACAGGCACTACTATACAGAATATGTACAGATACTGATATAAATATACAGTATACACTAATTGTCATATAACTGTATGTAATACACACTACTATACAGAATATGTACAGATACTGATATAAATATACAGTATACACTAATTGTCATATAACTGCATGTAATAGACACTACTATACCGTATATGTACAGACAGTGATATAAATATACAGTATACACTAATTGTCATATAACTGCATGTATTAGACACTACTATACAGAATATGTACAGATACTAATATAAATATACAGTATACACTAATTGTCATATAACTGCATGTAATAGACACTACTATACAGAATATGTACAGAAACTGATATAAATATACAGTATACACCAATTGTCATATAACTGCATGTAATAGACACTACTATACAGAATATGTACAGATACTGATATTAATATACAGTATATACGAATTACATATAACTGTATGTAATAGACACTACTATACAGAATATGTACAGGTACTAATATAAATATACAGTATACACCAATTGTCATATAACTGCATGTATTAGACACTACTATACAGAATATGTACAGATACTGATATAAATATACAGTATACACTAATTGTCATATAAATGCATGTAATAGACACTATTATACAGAATATGTACAGATACTGATATAAATATACAGTATACACTAATTGTCATATAACTGCATGTAATAGACACTACTATACAGAATATGTACAGATACTGATATAAATATACAGTATACACTAATTGTCATATAACTGCATGTAATAGACACTACTATACAGAATCTGTACAGATACTGATATAAATATACAGTATACACTAATTACATATAACTGCATGTAATAGACACTACTATACAGAATATGTACAGATACTGATATAAATATACAGTATACACTAATTGTCATATAACTGCATGTAACAGACACTACTATATAGAAAATGTACAGATACTGATATAAATATACAGTATACACTAATTGTCATATAACTGCATGTAATAGACACTACTACACAGAATATGTACAGATACTGATATAAATATACAGTATACACTAATTGTCATATAACTGCATGTAATAGACACTACTATACAGAATATGTACAGATACTGATATATATATACAGTATATACTAATTGTAATATAACTGCATGTAATAGACACTACTATACAGAATATGTACAGATACTGATATAAATATACAGTATACACTAATTGTCATATAACTGCATGTAATAAACACTACTATACAGAATATGTACAGATACTGATATAAATATACAGTATACACTAATTGTCATATAACTGCATGTAACAGACACTACTATACAGAATATGTACAGATACTGATATAAATATACAGTATACACTAATTGTCATATAACTGCATGTAATAAACACTACTATACAGAATATGTACAGATATCGATATAAATATATAGTATATACTAATTGTCATATAACTGAATTTAATAGACACTACTATACAGAATATGTACAGATACTGATATAAATATACAGTATACACTAATTGTCATATAACTGCATGTAATAGACACTACTATACAGAATGTGCACAGATACTGATATAAATATACAGTATACACTTTTTGTTATATAACTGCATGTAATAGACACTACTATACAGAATATGCACAGATACTGATATAAATATACAGTATACATTAATTGTCATATAACTGCATGTAATAGACACTACTATACAGAATATGTACAGATACTGATATAAATATACAGCATACACTAATTGTCATATAACTGCATGTAATAGACACTACTATACAGAATATGTACAGATACTGATATAAATATACAGTATACACTAATTGTCATATAACTGAATTTAATAGACACTACTATACAGAATATGTACAGATACTGATATAAATATACAGTATACACTATTTGTCATATAACTGCATGTAATAAACACTACTATACAGAATATGTACAGATACTGATATAAATATACAGTATACACTAATTGTCATATAACTGCATGTAATAGACACTACTATACAGAATATGTACAGAAACTGATATAAATATACAGTATACACCAATTGTCATATAACTGCATGTAATAGACACTACTATACAGAATATGTACAGATACTGATATAAATATACAGTATACACGAATTACATATAACTGTATGTAATAGACACTACTATACAGAATATGTACAGGTACTAATATAAATATACAGTATACACCAATTGTCATATAACTGCATGTATTAGACACTACTATACAGAATATGTACAGATACTGATATAAATATACAATATACACTAATTGTCATATAACTGCATGTAATAGACACTACTATACAGAATATGTACAGATACTGATATAATTATACAGTATACACTAATTGTCATATAACTGCATGTAATAGACACTACTATACAGAATATGTACAGTACTGATATAAATATACAGTATACACTAATTGTCATATAACTGCATGTAATAGACACTACTATACAGAATATGTACAGATACTGATATAAATATACAGTATATACTAATTGCCATATAACTGAATTTAATAGACACTACTATACAGAATATGTACAGATACTGATATAAATATACAGTATACACTATTTGTCATATAACTGCATGTAATAAACACTACTATACAGAATATGTACAGATACTGATATAAATATACAGTATACACTAATTGTCATATAACTGCATGTAACAGACACTACTATACAGAATATGTACAGATACTGATATAAATATACAGTATACACTAATTGTCATATAACTGCATGTAATAAACACTACTATACAGAATATGTACAGATATTGATATAAATATATAGTATATACTAATTGTCATATAACTGAATTTAATAGACACTACTATACAGAATATGTACAGATACTGATATAAATATACAGTATACACTAATTGTCATATAACTGCATGTAATAGACACTACTATACAGAATGTGCACAGATACTGATATAAATATACAGTATACACTTTTTGTTATATAACTGCATGTAATAGACACTACTATACAGAATATGCACAGATACTGATATAAATATACAGTATACATTAATTGTCATATAACTGCATGTAATAGACACTACTATACAGAATATGTACAGATACTGATATAAATATACAGCATACACTAATTGTCATATAACTGCATGTAATAGACACTACTATACAGAATATGTACAGTACTGATATAAATATACAGTATACACTAATTGTCATATAACTGCATGTAATAGACACTACTATACAGAATATGTACAGATACTGATATAAATATACAGTATATACTAATTGCCATATAACTGAATTTAATAGACACTACTATACAGAATATGTACAGATACTGATATAAATATACAGTATACACTATTTGTCATATAACTGCATGTAATAAACACTACTATACAGAATATGTACAGATACTGATATAAATATACAGTATACACTAATTGTCATATAACTGCATGTAACAGACACTACTATACAGAATATGTACAGATACTGATATAAATATACAGTATACACTAATTGTCATATAACTGCATGTAATAAACACTACTATACAGAATATGTACAGATATTGATATAAATATATAGTATACACTAATTGTCATATAACTGCATGTAATAGACACTACTATACAGAATGTGCACAGATACTGATATAAATATACAGTATACACTTTTTGTTATATAACTGCATGTAATAGACACTACTATACAGAATATGCACAGATACTGATATAAATATACAGTATACATTAATTGTCATATAACTGCATGTAATAGACACTACTATACAGAATATGTACAGATACTGATATAAATATACAGCATACACTAATTGTCATATAACTGCATGTAATAGACACTACTATACAGAATATGTACAGATACTGATATAAATATACAGTATACACTAATTGTCATATAACTGAATTTAATAGACACTACTATACAGAATATGTACAGATACTGATATAAATATACAGTATACACTATTTCTCATATAACTGCATGTAATAAACACTACTATACAGAATATGTACAGATACTGATATAAATATACAGTATACACTAATTGTCATATAACTGCATGTAACAGACACTACTATACAGAATATGTACAGATACTGATATAAATATACAGTATACACTAATTGTCATATAACTGCATGTAATAAACACTACTATACAGAATATATACAGATACTGATATAAATATACAATATACACTAATTGTCATATAACTGCATGTGATAGACACTACTATACAGAATATATACAGATACTGATATAAATATACAGTATACACTAATTGTCATACAACTGCATGTAATTGACACTACTATACATAATATGTACAGATACTGATATAAATATACAGTATACACTAATTGTCATATAACTGCATGTAATAGACACTACTATACAGAATATGTACAGATACTGATATAAATATACAGTATACACTAATTGTCATATAACTGCATGTAATAGACACTACTATACAGAATATGTACAGATACTGATATAAATAAACAGTATACACTAATTGTCATATAACTGTATGTAATAGACACTACTATACAGAATATGTACAGATACTGATATAAATATACAGTATACACTAATTACATATAACTGCATGTAATAGACACTACTATACAGAATATGTACAGATACTGATATAAATATACAGTATACACCAATTGTCATATAACTGCATGTAATAGACACTACTATACAGAATATGTACAGATACTGATATAAATATACAGTATACACTAATTGTCATATAACTGCATGTAATAGACACTACTATACAGAATATGTACAGATACTGATATAAATATACAGTATACACTAATTGTCATATAACTGCATGTAATAGACACTACTATACAGAATATGTACAGATACTGATATAAATATACAGTATACACTAATTGTCATATAACTGCATGTAACAGACACTACTATACAGAATATGTACAGATACTGATATAAATATACAGTATACACTAATTGTCATATAACTGCATGTAATATACACTACTATACAGAATATGTACAGATACTGATATAAATATACAGTATACACTAATTGTCATATAACTGCATGTAATAGACACTACTATACAGAATATGTACAGATACTGATATAAATATACAGTATACACTAATTGTCATACAACTGCATGTAATAGACACTACTATACAGAATATTTACAGATACTGATATAAATATACAGTATACACTAATTGTCATATAACTGCATGTAATAGACACTACTATACACAATATGTACAGATACTGATATAAATATACAGTATACACTAATTGTCATATAACTGCATGTAACAGACACTACTATACAGAATATGTACAGATACTGATATAAATATACAGTATACACTAATTGTCATATAACTGCATGTAATAGACACTACTATACAGAATATGTACAGATACTGATATAAATATACAGTATACACGAATTACATATAACTGTATGTAATAGACACTACTATAAAGAATAAGATGCACAGATGCCAGTGGCGGTTCGTGGGTTATTCAAATGGGGGTTTACGGACGAGTTATGTAAAATATATATATATCACAAAATGTATCACACCAAAAATGTATTAAATACCTACTGTATGTGGTAAAATATCTGCGTAGTTTTTCTCACAAATCCCCACATATATATATATAATATATATACTGTATATATATATATATATATATATATATATATATATATATATATATATATATATATATATATATATATATATATATATATAATTATAATTTTTTATATATATATATATAGACACACACAATCATAATATAGTCCTTAGCTTAGTAACAGGTAAATTGCCCCCCTTAGGCACACTAGCTGCTTGTCTTTAAATGTAAATGTTGGTCTTGAATATAACTTGGCAGCTAAAACATAGATTAGGTAACTTTAGAGAAGAAGGAAGGGATAAGACTAGGAAAAGGACAGTTTTAATAAAAAAAATGTAAATTTCCAAGACAAAGTAAATATTCTACAAAATTATCAGGGCCGGATTGGGCAGCCGGGATTCCGGGAAAATTCCCGGTGGGCCGCCGGCCTGCAGCTCAGCTGGGCTGGGCTCAGCTTGGCTGGCTGCTGCTGCTATATCATGAATCTTATCTGCATTGCGATTATTATTTTTCTTTCTTGCGATATTGGTTGCCGACCGTAATGTAATAGTCCCACTCCCGGTTACACTGTGTCTGACATCATGTCATGATCCTGATCTTACACTTAGTAATTTAAATAATAGGAGCTGCTCCTCATCTGCAGGAGCATGAAGCAAATAATCATTCATTCAGTGATTCACTCAGAGACAGTGACTGACTGAGTCTGTGTCTGTTTGTCACTCACAGTCACAGGCTCAGTCTATCACAGTGTCAATGAGGCGGCGGGTCGGGCAGGCCACCACTGGGCCAGGGAGAGGGAGGGAGGCCACTCAGGATGGAATCAGATCTAAGTTATGCGGGGCAGCGGTGGGACGGGTCAGGTGGGGCGGGCTGGCGGCTTACGTGACGTCACTGTGACTGAGTAGACTGAATCTGTCTTCAGCTCAACTTCTCACACGTGACATGATAGTGGAGGGAGCGAGCCACAGCCTGGCTCTAGGAGCGCCTGCGCATGCGTCAGCGAGCAGAGCCTTTGACTTGAGGAGTATAAGTTGCTGCAGCCTGCAGCAGGCCACGTGTGGGAGCAGGGACTAGATTGACGGCGGGACAGTGCCAGTGGACACATAAAAACAGCGGCAAGTTGGCAGCTTTGCAGCAGGCAGCAGTGACAGTCTAGCAGAGGCATCTGAGGCAAGCCAGTCAGACAGTTCAGTTCAACTGTCTTCAAGTACAGTCTCTGGGATCGATCATCACAGTATGTACTACGAGTATATTTTTTTAATAATTAAATTTGTGAATGAATGATGTGAACATGAACATCAACAAGTCCAGCCAGTACTGTACTGACCTCACCTGTACCACCAGCCAGCTTGAGTCGCCACTCGACCTCAATTATTACTCAATGAATGATTTTTTTTCTGACAGTCTGCCAGACTCAGAGCTGAGTCATGTGTGATTTTGAATACAAAAACTAAAAGAAAAAAATGGATTTTCAGATCTGTAACAGTAAATGATATCATATAATTGACAATGACCTATTACTATTAGCTACTTCCAGTTTAAAAAATTGCTTTCTTTTGCAATTTACATTGATGAGAACATTTTTACCTTATATTTAAACAGATTAGGATGATTTTTCATGTCACTCAGTGATAAAATTAAAAAGTAATGGGGGTTTTTTCTATATGGATATGTTTTAAATTACAGCAAAATTTGTTTTAATATTCTCTTGCATTCTCAAAAATATATCCACTATTTCTCCTGTCTTGTGGAGGTACTAGGTAGAATTGCTAGATAGCTAGATAGCTTTATGTTAGATGGATTGTCTAAATGGATAGATGTTGCAGAGATAATAAGATGTTTGTAACCCCTATCTATTACTCCAGTCAATATTGTAGCCAGCTGCTGTCTGGCTAAGCAAATAGTTTAGAGCACTAAATTATTATTAAATGTGATACAGCAATCAAATATGTTTTACATATTATACATATTTTCTTTTAAAAGTGATATTATTTTTAGACTATGCATCCATGTTATAAATAAATGTATACTCTGAAAGTTTTAGTTTTAAGGGGTCATGTGGTGTGTGTATATTTTGTGCCTGCATGTATGTGTATGTGGTGTGTCGGTTTGTATGTGTATATTGTGTGCCTGCATGTATGTGTAAGTGGTGTGTCGGTTTGTATGTGTATGTTTGTGCCTGCATGTATGTGTATGTGGTGTGTCGGTTTGTATGTGTATGTTTGTGCCTGCATGTATGTGTATGTGGTGTGTCGGTTTGTATGTGTATGTTTGTGCCTGCATGTATGTGTATGTGGTGTGTCGGTTTGCATGTGTATATTGTGTGCCTGCATGTATGTGTAAGTGGTGTGTCGGTTTGTATGTGTATGTTTGTGCATGCATGTATGTGTAAGTGGTGTGTCGGTTTGTATGTGTATGTTTGTGCCTGCATGTATGTGTATGTGGTGTGTCGGTTTGTATGTGTATGTTTGTGCCTGCATGTATGTGTAAGTGGTGTGTCGGTTTGTATGTGTATGTTTGTGCCTGCATGTATGTGTATGTGGTGTGTCGGTTTGTATGTGTATGTTTGTGCATGCATGTATGTGTAAGTGGTGTGTCGGTTTGTATGTGTATGTTTGTGCCTGCATGTATGTGTATGTGGTGTGTCGGTTTGCATGTGTATGTTTGTGCCTGCATGTATGTGTAAGTGGTGTGTCGGTTTGTATGTGTATGTTTGTGCCTGCATGTATGTGTATGTGGTGTGTCGGTTTGGATGTGTATGTTTGTGACTGCATGTATGTGTAAGTGGTGTGTCGGTTTGTATGTGTATGTTTGTGCCTGCATGTATGTGTATGTGGTGTGTCGGTTTGTATGTGTATGTTTGTGCATGCATGTATGTGTAAGTGGTGTGTCGGTTTGTATGTGTATGTTTGTGCCTGCATGTATGTGTATGTGGTGTGTCGGTTTGTATGTGTATGTTTGTGCCTGCATGTATGTGTATGTGGTGTGTCGGTTTGTATGTGTATGTTTGTGCCTGCATGTATGTGTAAGTGGTGTGTCGGTTTGTATGTGTATGTTTGTGCCTGCATGTATGTGTATGTGGTGTGTCGGTTTGTATGTGTATGTTTGTGCCTGCATGTATGTGTAAGTGGTGTGTCGGTTTGTATGTGTATGTTTGTGCCTGCATGTATGTGTATGTGGTGTGTCGGTTTGCATGTGTATGTTTGTGCCTGCATGTATGTGTAAGTGGTGTGTCGGTTTGTATGTGTATGTTTGTGCCTGCATGTATGTGTATGTGGTGTGTCGGTTTGCATGTGTATGTTTGTGCCTGCATGTATGTGTAAGTGGTGTGTCGGTTTGTATGTGTATGTTTGTGCCTGCATGTATGTGTATGTGGTGTGTCGGTTTGTATGTGTATGTTTGTGCCTGCATGTATGTGTAAGTGGTGTGTCGGTTTGTATGTGTATGTTTGTGCCTGCATGTATGTGTATGTGGTGTGTCGATTTGTATGTGTATGTTTGTGTCTGCATGTATGTGTATGTTGTGTGTCTGCAAGTATGTGTAAGTATGTCTGCACGTATTTCATTTGTGTATAAACTGCCTGCTTAACTCACAATATTTTTATTTTCTATTTTATATATATATATATATATGAGTTGAAGGGAAAACCAGCTAGAGCATAGTTGACTGGCTTGGAGGGGGCGTGACTAGATTGGAGGGGGCATGGCTAGGTTGGAGGGGGCGGGGTTGGGCCGGTCTATACAAATTTCCAGGGCTGATCTAATTTCCCAGTCCGGCACTGAAAATTATAGAAAACGAATCCCCTTCCAAATTGGAGGAGAGAACAAACTTCTTTTACAAGATTTTTCAATTGAGACCTCTAACAGAAGGAGACAAGTCACACCAATATGTTCTCAATTAATAAAAAAGGGTTATCAGGCCACGATTACGTATCCAGCTAAACTAAAGGCAGTTAGTAATTCTGAGACCCTAGTTTTTAATTCATATAAGGAAGCGAAAGAGTTTGTAGATAATCTGGAAGTAAATAAGTAGGAACTGGGCAAGTAGGCCGCAATACTGAAATATAAAGACAGAAAAGTCAGAAATTAGGGTATGTATGATAAGAGTTATAATTGCATTGCTAATGCAAATCTGGTTTTACTCTCGGCCCCCTCCTTTTTTTCCTCTTTTTTTTTTTTCTCCTCTTTCTCTCATACCATCCTGTTGTACTCCCTTTACACAATAGAGATTTTACATAATAAGGATAATAGATATTGAAGAAGTATGGATAAAAAAGTTTTAAATATTTTATCATGGAACTTGGGAGGAATAACTTACCCTATTAAGAGAAAGAGGGTTATAAGTCATCTACAACGTTTAGAAATAGTTAAACTTAAATCTAAATGGATCGGTGAGGTTATTTCCACTCCGGGCGATAGGAGGAAAAAAGGGTTAGCTTGTGTATTTAAAGGGACACTCAGGTCAAATTAAACTTTCATGATTCAGATACAGCATGTCATTTTAAACAACTTTGCAATTTACTTCCATTAAAAAAATTGTGCACAGCCTTTTTATATTTACACTTTTTGAGTCACCATCTCCTACTGAGCATGTGCAAGAATCCCCAGCATATACGTTGGCTGATGGCTGTCACATAGTACAGGGGGAGTGGAAATATACATAACTTTGACATTTGTTAGAAAAAAATCTGCTACTCATTTGAAGTTCAGAGTAAGTTCTATTGCATTGTCTTTTTATCATGCATTTGTTGATTATGCAAATCTAATGTATTTACTGGCCCTTTAATAAAGCTTTAAATTACAAGATTATTCTTACAGAGCTAGATACCGAGGGACGATATATGATCATACATTTTATAGTAGCTGGTACACAATATGTTCTATGTAATGTTTATGGACCAAATCAGATAGATACAGGATTTTGGGAAAGATTATATCAAAAATTATTACCATATGTCAACAATAATTTAATAAATAGCTGGAGACTTTAATATGACAATGCATGCTAAACTGGACAGATTAAATGCACTGTCACTTAAACGGTTTCAAAAATAAGCTAAATTCCTAGGTACATTCTGTAAAAGTCTAAAACTAAAGGATATATGACGCATATATAATCCTGACTGTAAAGCATTTACATGCAAATCTAAATCTCACAGAACATTTTCACGAATAGACTTCTTTTTAATTAATGAAAATATGCTGAAGCTAGATATAGGAACAAAGATACATAACATCTACTTAACAGATTATGCATGCATTTCACTCCAGATCAATAATAGGATTTTAAGCAAGGGAATAACAATTTTTTCTTTCCGAAATATATGGTAGAGAACATAAAAATTCAATATGAGTTGAGAAGATTATGGAGAGAATATTTGAATAATAATCAAACAAATTTAAATAAAATTGAAATATTTTGGGAGACTGCCAAAACATTTTTCAGAGGGGAAATTAAGGCTCGTATGTCCAAATGGAAAAAGATTTTCAAGGCTAGAAATTAGAACTCACAAATTATGTGAAAAATACTTATAGGAAATATATCGAGAACTTTAATTCAACAACGTGGCAAAAATATCAAGAAGCCAAAAAAGCTAAAGATAGCTATTTTTATCAAAAAGAATCTCAAGCTGAAATTCAAATAAAAGCCTCTTTTTCTAACTTTAATGGAAAGACCACTAAATGGCTTGCGCATATAGCTAAATCCCGTAAGAAGAAAAATCATATAGCAGCAATTAAAAATAAGAAAGAAAGATTTGTGTCTAATGAGGATATAATTAAAACATTTCATACCTTCTTTCAGAAAGTATACACATGTATAGGAGTGGATGGGGAGGAGAAAACAGCTTTCTGGGGAAAAATTAAAGTACCAAAATTATCCAAAGAATATTTAGATTGGCTAAATGACCCAGTTTCACAGGAAGAAGTAAGTGAAGGGATTCAACATATGGCTTTAAACAAGGCTCCTGGTCCTGACCAATTGCCTGCAGAATTTTATAAAATTCTGCAAGAGTGTATATCTTCAGTTTTGCAAGATCTTTTTAATGAATATTATATAAAAAATAAAATGTCCTCTCCATACTTTTCCACGTCTATAATAACTCTTATATTGAAGAAAGATAACGATCCGGAATCACTAGATGCATATAGACAGATTTCTCTATTGAATAATGACTATAAATTATTAACAGCAATAGTGGCTAACAGACTTAAACAGATCTTGGACCCACTTATACATACCAACCAAGCTGGATTTATGGCAGGGAGAAACCCAACACTGCGGATCAGGTCCGCCAGACCTCGCTCAATACGGCGAGCAATACGCTCGCCGTATTCAGCATTGCACCAGCAGCTCACAAGAGCTGCTGGTGCAACGCCGCCCCCTGCAGACTTGCGGCCAATCGGCCACCAGCAGGGGGGTGTCAATCAACCCGATCGTACTCGATCGGGTTGATTTCCGGCGATGTCTGTCCGCCTGCTCTGAGTCTTTGTGACCGCTGCTTCATAACTGTTGTTTCTGGCGAGTCTGATGACTCACCAGAAACACGGGGCATCAAGTTCCATACGGAGCTTGATACATATGCCCCATTGTCTCTTATACACAATTAGAACATAATTTGATATACCCAAATTCACTGACAGGCTTACTTCACTCTAATCTCAAGAATATACCCAAAGAGGTGGTTAAACTGAAAACAATATACAATGTAATGGTGGCCTGGAATAAATATAATAAGGATCTAGATATCAATAATCAGGTATCTCAATATGTCACTATACACAAGGGAATCCAGAATTTGTACCTGGTCTGGAGCAAAAGGTTTTAAAGAAATGGGAGCAGAGGGGTTTGATGTATGTAATTCAACTTGAAGACACTGACCTACAGACAATCAAATCATTCAATACAATAATTCAGGAATTTTCCTTATCCCCCAAAGATTTCTACGTGTATCTACAGATTCGATATCTATTTTTTAAGTTACGAGAGAAATATGGGAATAATTGGTCTCTGGGCATAATAGACTCTTGCATAAAGTTGTATCGGGCCGGTTTTAACTCAATCTCAATTTGGTATAATTTAATGATGCAGAAAACGGGGCAGGATAACTTAGAGAAAATAAACATTGCTTGGAATAAAGAGTTTAGAGAAATGTCAATAGCAGAAAGTTACACAAAGTATTAAAAGAGTAGATAAAACTATTAACTCTATTCGTTGGAAAGAATCACATCTAAGAATCTTATATAAGGCATATATGACACCAGCAGCTATAGCAAGATGGTCTAAGAAAGAGAACCCAGGCTGCTCTCGATGTAATTTTGTTAATGCCGATATGTGTCATTGCTTCTGGTTATGCCCTAAGATCCAAAAATTCTGGAACAGGGTAAATCATTGGGTGAATAGGTTTTTAGAGAAGAAATGTAAACTAGAAGCACAACACATATTTTTTCTATATCCAAATACAAAAGATAGAGAGAATTTAGTTTTAATTAACACAGCTATACTAATTGGGAGAAATGTGATATTGAGATCGTGGAAATCTAAATGTAGTCCAGTGATGAAAGAAATCAATAATTTAATATTGATACAGATGAATATGGAACAATTTAATATAAATATAACACAGGAGAAGAGAGTAGCTTTCTTTTTTCAAAAGTGGTTAAAGGTACTCTTGACGCTCCCAGAGAAAGTACCAAAACAATAATATATCCCTTAAGAAAATCGGATTATTTTAGTATAACCCTAATATCAGGCATTTTTCCACAGTTCTGGGGGGACTGAGGTGGGGGAGAGAGGGAGAAGAGAGAAATAGGGTTGTGTTTCTCCTTTTTTTTTTCCCCTATTATTCTTTTCTATTATTAATTATTTTCCTTTAGATTAGGGGCAATTGAATAGAGGTTGTATATATATAAAGTGGAAGTGAGTACAGGACCTAGGGTGGGTATGTAACTGAAATAAGGGGGGATAATATATGGTTTATTTCTGAGTAAAAGATAATAGGCCTCCATTATGTTATTAGAATATGTTCAAGATATGACCTGTATGTGCAAGGATATGAGATGGATTAGAGAGTCATTTCTACCGCTGGTATATGTTGAAAATATACATTGTATAAAATAAGTTAAGAAGATGATTCAGTACAAAAAATATATTGGTCTATATTGTACCAGCTAAGAATATGCAAACTAAATGCTGTTATTTTGTATTAAGTGGATATTTCTATGTACCTGTAGTGCTTTAAGATGTGTTTGCTTCTGCACCCTCTTCTTTTTGTTTGGAATTTAACCTTTAATAATAAAAAGATTTATTAAAAAAAAAAAAACTATACATATTTATTTATATACACACTATTGCCTCTAGTTATCATTGTCTATCGGACCTGATCCGACAGTGCGGATCAGGTCCGACAGACCTCGCTGAATACGGCGAGCAATACCTCGCCGTATTCAGCATTGCACCAGCAGCTCACAAGAGCTGCTGGTGCAACGCCGCACCCTGCAGACTCGCGGCCAATGGGCCGCCATCAGGGGGTGTCAATCAACCCATTCGTACTTGATCGGGTTGATTTCTGGCGATGTCTGTCCGCCTGCTCAGAACAGGCGGACAGGTTATGGAGCAGCGGTCTTTGTGACCACTGCTTCATAACTGCTGTTTCTGGTGAGCCTGCAGGCTCGCCAGAAACACAGGGCATCAAGCTCCATTCGGAGCTTGATAAATATGCCCCATTATGAGATATTAATCTGGTGAGCACTGAGCTGTCCAGCATACTTTTTTTATGCCGGCTTTTACTGATTTCTCCCACATAAAGGGATATGCTCTCTCTTACATACAACCATATTCTCTCTCTCACAGACACACAACACACATACTGTATGTCCTCTCACGCATGTAATGTACGTATGTGCAACCTGTCACACACTCCCACACATATATGTCCTATCTTACAGACACACACATATGCTCTCTCTTACACACAAAAACAACTTTTTTTGTTTTACACAGATATACTCTCACACAGTGATGTTGACAATAAAAAACTGTCATTAAAACTAAATAGATGTCCCCACTCCTAAATACACAATTTGTGTTAAAATAACAAAACTGCAAAACAGTGCTGGTGCCAGCCCCAGTAGCAAAGGATATTAAATTTATACTCATCTATTAAACACTCCCTGCGTGCAACACAGTGTATTGCATTATTGTTAACCCCTGCTTCCCACAACAAACTTATTGCATACTGCCCTGTCTGTAAACTCCAATGGCACATAGCATACTAGAAACTTAGGCCTAGATTTGGAGTTTGGCGGTAGCCGTGAAAACCAGCGTTAGAGGCTCCTAACGCTGGTTTTAGGCTACCGCCGGTATTTGGAGTCAGTCAAAAAAGGGTCTAACGCTCACTTTTCAGCCGCGACTTTTCCATACCGCAGATCCCCTTATGTCAATTGCGTATCCTATCTTTTCAATGGGATCTTTCTAACTCCGGTATTTAGAGTCGTGGCTGAAGTGAGCGTTAGAAATCTAACGACCAAACTCCAGCCGCAGAAAAAAGTCAGTAGTTAAGAGCTTTTTGGGCTAACGCCGGTTCATAAAGCTCTTAACTACTGAGCTCTAAAGTACACTAACACCCATAAACTACCTATGTACCCCTAAACTGAGGTCCCCCCACATCGCCGCCACTCGATTAAATTTTTTTAACCCCTAATCTGCCGACCGCCACCTACGTTATACTTATGTATCCCTAATCTGCTGCCCCTAACACCGCCGACCCCTATATTATATTTATTAACCCCTAATCTGCCCCCCACAATGTCGCCGCCAACTACCTACAATAATTAACCCCTAATCTGCCGACCGCAAAGCGCCGCTACTTAAATTATCCTTATGTACCCCTAATCTGCTGCCCCTAACACTGCCGACCCCTATATTATATTTATTAGCCCCAAATCTGCCCCCCACAACGTCGCCTCCACCTGCCTACACTTATTAACCCCTAATCTGCCGAGCGGACCGCACCGCTACTCTATTAAATTTATTAACCCCTAAAGCTAATTCTAACCCTAACCCTAACACACCCCTAAGTTAAATATAATTTTATTCTAACGAAATAAATTAACTCTTATTAAATAACTTATTCCTATTTAAAGCTAAATACTTACCTGTAAAATAAACCCTAATATAGCTACAATATAACGAATAATTACATTGTAGCTATTTTAGGATTAATATTTATTTTACAGGCAACTTTGTAATTATTTTAACCAGGTACAATAGCTATTAAATAGTTAAGAACTATTTAATAGTTACCTAGTTAAAATAATAACAAAATTACCTGTAAAATAAATCCTAACCTAAGTTACAATTAAACCTAACACTATACTATCATTAAATTAATTAAATAAAATACCTACAATTACCTACAATTAAACCTAACACTACACTATCAATAAA
This sequence comes from Bombina bombina, assembly GCF_027579735.1. Taxonomy (NCBI): domain Eukaryota; kingdom Metazoa; phylum Chordata; class Amphibia; order Anura; family Bombinatoridae; genus Bombina; species Bombina bombina. The sequence goes on along the minus strand of NC_069505.1, from coordinate 604,938,971 downwards.
TTAATTAAATACAATATCTACAAATAACTACAATGAAATAAACTAACTAAAGTACAAAAAATAAAAAAGAACTAAGTTACAAAAAAATAAAAAAATATTTACAAACATAAGAAAAATATTACAACAATTTTAAACTAATTACACCTACTCTAAGCCCCCTAATAAAATAACAAAGACCCCCAAAATAAAAAAATGCCCTACCCTATTCTAAATTACTAAAGTTCAAAGCTCTTTTACCTTACCAGCCCTGAACAGGGCCCTTTGCGGGGCATGCCCCAAAGAATTCAGCTCTTTTGCCTGTAAAAAAAAACATACAATACCCCCCCCCCAACATTACAACCCACCACCCACATACCCCTAATCTAACCCAAACCCCCCTTAAATAAACCTAACACTAAGCCCCTGAAGATCATCCTACCTTATCTTCACCATACCAGGTCCACCGATCCGTCCTGGCTCCAAAATCTTCATCCAAGCCCAAGTGGGGGCTAGACATCCATCATCCGATGGCTGAAGAAGTCCAGAAGAGGGTCCAAAGTCTTCATCCTATCCGGGAAGAAGAGTAGATCCGGACCGGCAACCATCATCTTCCAAGCGGCATCTTCTATCTTCATCCGATGAGGACCGGCTCCATCTTGAAGACCTCCATCGCGGATCCATCCTTCTTCTCTGACGACTAGACGACGAATGACGGTTCCTTTAAATGACGTCATCCAAGATGGCGTCCCTCGAATTCCGATTGGCTGATAGGATTCTATCAGCCAATCGGAATTAAGGTAGGAATATTCTGATTGGCTGATGGAATCAGCCAATCAGAATCAAGTTCAATCCGATTGGCTGATTCAATCAGCCAATCAGATTGAGCTTGCATTCTATTGGCTGTTCCGATCAGCCAATAGAATGCGAGCTCAATCTGATTGGCTGATCGGATCAGCCAATCGGATTGAACTTGATTCTGATTGGCTGATTCCATCAGCCAATCAGAATATTCCTACCTTAATTCCGATTGGCTGATAGAATCCTATCAGCCAATCGGAATTCGAGGGACGCCATCTTGGATGACGTCATTTAAAGGAACCGTCATTCGTCGTCTAGTCGTCGGAGAAGAAGGATGGATCCGCGATGGAGGTCTTCAAGATGGAGCCGGTCCTCATCGGATGAAGATAGAAGATGCCGCTTGGAAGATGATGGTTGCCGGTCCAGATCTACTCTTCTTCCCGGATAGGATGAAGACTTTGGACCCTCTTCTGGACTTCTTCAGCCGTCGGATGATGGATGTCTAGCCCCCGCTTGGGCTTGGATGAAGATTTTGGAGCCAGGAAGGATCGGTGATACCTGGTGAGGTGAAGATAAGGTAGGAAGATCTTCAGGGGCTTAGTGTTAGGTTTATTTAAGGGGGGTTTGGGTTAGATTAGGGGTATGTGGGTGGTGGGTTGTAATGTTGGGGGGGGTATTGTATGTGTTTTTTTACAGGCAAAAGAGCTGAATTTCTTGGGGCATGCCCCGCAAAGGGCCCTGTTCAGGGCTGGTAAGGTAAAAGAGCTTTGAACTTTAGTAATTTAGAATAGGGTAGGGCATTTTTTTATTTTGGGGGTCTTTGTTATTTTATTAGGGGGCTTAGAGTAGGTGTAATTAGTTTAAAATTGTTGTAATATTTTTCTAATGTTTGTAGATATTTTTTTATTTTTGTAACTTAGTTCTTTTTTATTTTTGGTACTTTGGTTAGTTTATTTAATTGTATTTATTTGTAGATATTGTATTTAATTCATTTATTGATAGTGTAGTGTTAGGTTTAATTGTAGGTAATTGTAGGTATTTTATTTAATTTATTTATTGATAGTGTAGTGTTAGGTTTAATTGTAACTTAGGTTAGGATTTATTTTACAGGTAAATTTGTAATTATTTTAACTATTTTAGCTATTAAATAGTTCTTAACTATTTAATAGCTATTGTACCTGGTTAAAATAAATACAAAGTTACCTGTAAAATAAATATAAATCCTAAAATAGCTATAATATAATTATAATTTATATTGTAGCTATATTAGGATTTATTTTACAGGTAAGTATTTAGCTTTAAATAGGAATAATTTATTTAATAAGAGTTAATTAATTTCGTTAGATTAAAATTATATTTAATTTAGGGGGGTGTTAGTGTTAGGGTTAGACTTAGCTTTAGGGGTTAATACATTTATTAGAATAGCGGTGAGCTCCAGTCGGCAGATTAGGGGTTAATGTTTGAAGTTAGGTGTCGGCGATGTTAGGGAGGGCAGATTAGGGTTAATACTATTTATTATAGGGTTAGTGAGGCGGATTAGGGGTTAATAACTTTATTATAATAGCGGTGCGGTCCGGTCGGCAGATTAGGGGTTAATAAGTGTAGGCAGGTGGAGGCGACGTTGTGGGCGGCAGATTAGGGGTTAATAAATATAATATAGGGGTCGGCGGTGTTAGGGACAGCAGATTAGGGGTACATAGGGATAATGTAAGTAGCGGCGGTTTACGGAGCGGCAGATTAGGGGTTAATAATAATATGCAGGGGTCAGCGATAGCGGGGGCGGCAGATTAGGGGTTAATAAGTGTAAGGTTAGGGGTGTTTAGACTCGGGGTACATGTTAGGGTGTTAGGTGCAGACGTAGGAAGTGTTTCCCCATAGCAAACAATGGGGCTGCGTTAGGAGCTGAACGCGGCTTTTTTGCAGGTGTTAGGTTTTCTTTCAGCTCAAACAGCCGCATTGTTTCCTATGGGGGAATCGTGCACGAGCACGTCCGTAAGCAACTCTGGTATCGAGAGTTGAAGTTGCGTTAAATATGCTCTACGCTCCTTTTTTGGAGCCTAACGCAGCCATTCTGTGGACTCTCAATACCAGAGTTATTTTAAAGGTGCGGCCAGAAAAAAGCCAGCGTTAGCTACGCGGGTCGTTACCGACAAAACTCTAAATCTAGCCGAAAGGCTGCTGTCCTGGCTCTTTTTACCACCCAGTTCAAATATCTTATTCCCACCCACCTTCATAATATTGTTTGCAGCCATTTCAGCACTTAGGGGGTGGGAAAGACTACTGTATCATAGCTTGGTTTAGTATAAGTTTATGAAGCGAGCGCCAAAAGGCTAAAGTATGTTAGTAAAAACTAAGGAAAATCCTATACTTTTGATTAACAATAGAATAGGCAATTTAGGAGACTTCCGTTTGGGGTGGAGCTTGGAAACAGCATGCTCCATGGCGGTGTGGTGACTAACCACCGCTGAAACTCCTACCCTAGCTAACTCACCACTTATCCCACTGTCCGCAAGGGTTTTATGGTGTAGTGGTGCACACAGCAAAAAAAAAAAAAAAACATCTCGCTGTTAGCTGGAAGTCTTTACAGATTTGAGGATGAATGAGTGTGGGGAGTACCTGGCAGCGGCTTAGACCTGGAGGTATTATACCCAGGGACTGCGCTAATTGCATTGCTCCATACCTGCTTGCTGGGGCCCCGGAACTGCTGACCCTGAAATCAGTTTCCATGCAGAGGAAAAGGACCTGATACCGCGAGGACAGCTTCCGGAGACAAGTGACAGGAAGCTGGGGTAAACGCCAATACCGGTGAAGTGGGAAAGGCGCTCCGCGGAGGGATCCGTGGTGGTCAGACCGACTCCACCAGGGCCAAGGCGACATCATCATCCTTTAAAGTTATGCTTCGACGTTCCGGCAATGAGCTAAGAAATGCTCTAAGTTAAAATCGGAGTATCAGTGCCCGGCTGCTGTAAGGATACCAGAGAAGCACGCCAGCCGCAAGTATATCTTTGACGTCTCCTCTTCTCTTTTCTATTGTCTACTCTGGGCTGTTTGGTTTGGAAACTACAAAGTCTCATATCCTGTGGTTTAACTGACTATTACGTTAAAATATTTGTCAATTTAGTACACTACCAGAGGAACTGTAGTGCTCTTATACATGTGTATTTTGCTCTCTTTCCCTGGGCACTATATTTCCTAGTAAGTTTACTGGAGGTAAATCTACGGTCAACCTAGCTACTGGGATATGACTTATCCTCCCTCTAAATATAAAAGGGGACTCTAAAGAGAAATAGAAAGGGAAAAGAAGAGGAAAGGAGAGGAAACGGGGCAAGGAAGAAAGGGGAAAGAAGAAGAAAAGAAAGAAAAGGAAAAAGGGGAAAACCTGTAACTCATTATTAAACCCATCCGGGTGTTATTTAAGGAAAATAAGAACTAATTCCCTTAAAGACTTGAGAATATCCCCTCAGTGTATGCAAGATACTCTCTACCTGACTAACAAATTCTATGTATATTATGCATTTCTTTTTTTTTTTTTTTTGTTTTCTGCAAACCCTTTAAGCTGTATAACTCACACTTGCCAATCATTGAGTTTCATAGCACGGTATATAAGCAGTGTTTATATAAATGTCTATAACCAGGGATATTTATGTTATGTTTCTATAAGCTTGATTGTGATTTTATACCCTTACATACCTGCCTGATGTGATTCAGATAGCTATTTAACTTTTTTAGGCTACCCCTGTTATATTAATATATACGGGTGAGGATCTTAGCTGATCTATACACCATTACATCCTTTCTGTTAACACTCCAGCCCACATTAAGGGTCTTAAAAAAAATTAAGGGTCTTAAAAAAAAAAACAAAAAAAAAACTGCTGCGACTGAGTGTCTACTCTTAGCCATATAAGCAGGGATAGGCAAGGTGTCCGTACACGGACACCGGTGTCCGTGACTTGCCCTTGCAGTGTCCGCGACAACCTTAGTATATCTTTTCCTTTCTGATTAAATAATAGGAATAAAAAAAAATATGTAGTGGGAATAAAGTTAGTGGCTTGTCAAGAGACTGGTAGCGATATTGGGTGATAAGTTATGGAATAAATAAAGCCTGAGTGAAATACTGGATGTGTATCTGCATCTGTATAATAACACCCAGCTCTATACAAAGACATAGAAGTGACACTGGCACATGTGTATAGCCAGACAAGGGCTGGTTATAGGGTCAGTGGTATCTGCATCAACATAACACCCAGCACTATATAATGACACAGTAGTGACACTGGCACATGGGTATAGCCAGAGGAGGGCTGGTTATAGAATCAGTGGTTTCTACATCAGTATAATAACACCCAGTGCTATATAATGACACAGTAGTGACACTGGCACATGGGTATAGCCAGAGGAGGGCTGGTTATAGAATCAGTGGTTTCTGCATCAGTATAATAACACCCAGCACTATATAAGGACACAGTAGTGACACTAGCACATGGGTATAGCCAGAGGAGGGCTGGTTATAGAATCAGTGGTATCTGCAGGAGTATAATAACACCCAGCACTATATAATGACACAGTAGTGACACTGGCTCATGGGTATAGCCAGAGGAGGGCTAGTCATAGGATCAGTTGTATCTGCATCAGTTTAATAAGACCAAGCACTATACAAAGACACAGTAGTGACACTGGCTCATGGGTATAGCCAGAGGAGGGCTGGTTATAGGATCAGTTGTATCTGCATCAGTATAATAACACCCAGCACTGTATAATGACACAGCAGTGACACTGGCTTATGGGTATAGCCAGAGGAGGGCTGTTTATAGATTCATTGGTATCTGCATCAGTATAATAACACCCAGCGCTATATAATAACACAGTAGTGGAGTTCCGGTAGGTGGAGCCAGCAAGGGGAAGCGCTGGTGCATCGCTCTCTGTGAGCGTCCTGGAAGATCCCAGAGAACTGCTGGATTCTTGGCCACAAGTTTTGCGGGCCTGATAACGAACTGCACCCGGGGAAGGAGTGCAGTAATAGGCAGTTGGAACTACACAAGTCGGGCTAATGTGTCTACTTGCCCGGACACCCCCTCTTACCACAGGTCACAACACCACCTGTCGCCAGAAGCACGTGTGATGCACTATCGGCATCAGGATCCGCTAAGAAGCCGTAACGCAACAAGACACAGCGTGGGGCAAGCTGCTACTCAGTGCGAGCAGGGAGGCCCATTCATTCCCCATTCAAGGTGATAGCGGCCTAACGTTCGTACAGTAGCCGGTTCCAAGAAGCAAGTCGGCCCCACAGGCTGGGAAGCGACTGCTAGAAGACGGAGCAGGATCCCTTCATCATAAACCGCAAGTATACGCTTAGTGCTATAAGCGGTTTTATTCTAATGACTTTTTTCATGTGTTGTGGCTGGGACTTAAAAAAAAAAAAAAGGGGAATAATAGCCGAATAAAAGGACACTAATACTTAAAGAGGCATTTTGATAAAAGATATGCACATTCTTACTAGCTGCATTTGGCAAATAGCTATGGATAGGACCTCACAAAATTGGGAACGATAAAGTTATTAAAAAGCCATAAAAGTTGAAAAGATGCAGCTTTAAAATAGTTGCTCTGACAGGCTAACAACGAACCCGTGGAAAACTATATGCTGGAGTAGCTAAAAAGGGAAGAGGGGGAAGGAAGAAAAAAAGAGGAAAAAAGGCGAGAAAGGGGAGAAGAAGGGCCTAAATGTCTAAAATATCCGTAGCAAGATCAGAAGCACAGGTCTGAAGGAGATCCTTATCCTTAGAGCTAATTGTTCATCGTAATAATAAGCGCCTGAAAAAATCTACCCCATTGCCTGATGAATACCTGAATCTAGGATATGTAAGGGTCGATAAGCTGGGGAAAAGAGCTATACCCACGGAGTTAACAGGACAATGCCATAGAAACAGAAAAATTAAACACATAAAGAACCCTGCCTTAGGACATAAGGAACTAAATATGAACATGGAGCAGTTGATGTAGAAAAACTGAGTCATATGAAAATTAAGAAGCTTTGTATTTCATAATAAGAGGCTGGTTTCTATATCCTCTCAAGCACATGGAACTGTGGACAATAGAATAAGTTTATTTAAAAGGCTTATGAATCTGTAAATTTAATTGTACTCTAAGTATATACATGGTTTCTCTGAATCATATTTAAATGAGAGTCCAGGATTACATTCAGTAGAATGGGTTATAGCACCAATAATTCTCCTATCTCTGGGCAAGTAGTTATACTATAAAAAAAAAATTTCGACTACTCCTCTTTATACTTTGATAGTTAATAAACTGCTGTACCTGGCCATTTGATCAGCAAGGGCACATTAAAGATTATTTACAGTATTATAGAAGCTATAAGCACAATGTATAAGCAATAATAACAATACTGGATATAAAGCTATCTTTCTTAGTCAGATAAAGTTATAGTTTTAGGAGTATAAAGCTAACTCTAATTAAGGAGTTTACCTTTATAGGTGCAGGATATAGGAATAGCCCTGCAGAAGTAATATTTACTTAGAGGTGTTGATTTTTGAGACTATAGGTTTCAGGTTATGAAATCAGCTCTATTGCCAGAATAACAGTCCTGGAATATAAAGGTATATTCCTCTAATAAGTCTAGCTCTCAAACAGAAAATACCTATCACTCTTCAAATACAGTAGATGCTTCCCAGGGGGAGTCACTCTTCTTAGAGTAATTTACACGTGTTGTTAGAGCACTTGAACATTGATATAAAACATTTTTTTTTTCTTTTTTTTTTTTTTTTTTTAGAATATTATATTTTTTTTTATTTTTTTTTGTTTTTTTTGTTTTTTTCACTTGTAGTATATTTTTATCACTTATTGATATCACTCTATCACTTATTGATTATCTCTCTTTAGGGACAAGTAACACATAAAAGATCAGAAGACATACACGCACTACACAGTACACACTACACAGATAAAGAAAATAAATTGAAGCACCTGTTTGTTATCAGTTGCAACATTCTAGGCTATATATGGATAAATATATCACTAATACACAAAGTAGCACTATGTCTAAAAGACAAAAAACTCAAGAGAAAAAACTCACTCGGAAGTCACAGGGTGAAACTTCTTTAGAAGGGGGTGGTGAAGAAGGGTCCCTCTCAGGGGAAGGAGACTGGGTGGTCAGGAAACTGTCAGAGATGTTTTTGCCACGTTTTGATAAAATTCAGTCTGAAGTTTCTAAACTAGCAGAAGATTTTAAAAATTTCTCAGGTAGAATGCAGGAAGCAGAGGAAAGAATATCTGAACTGGAAGATAATCAGAACAGACTAGAACAGAGAATAAGAATAGCAGACAAATATCGGATCTATTTGCAAAAATAGAGGATCTAGAAAACAGGGCACGCAGAAACAATGTAAGAATTATAGGTCTGCAAGAGGGGGGTATGGAAGTAAGTCTACAGGAATTTATGTCATTACATCTGCCCAGGATACTAGGGGTTGAAGAGAAAGACCTACCCTTAAGGATAGAAAGGGTGCATAGAATAGGGGCAAGAAGGCAGAATATCACTGAGCAAAAACCTAGATCAGTAATTGCTAAATTCCTAGACTTCCAAGACAAAGTTAAAATTATGAATCTATATAGAAAGAAAGGAAGTTTGGAATTTAACGGGAAAAAGTTGTTAATGTTCAGTGATTATTCAATGGAAACACTGAATAAAAGAAGAAAAATGACTCCATTGTGTACAAGCTTAATAGCAGCAGGGCACAAAGCAGTTGTTATATACCCAGCAAAATTGAAATATGAGGGTGAAGAAGGGGTGAAAGTTTTTGAAGATCCTGAAGAAGTTAAATATTTTTTTAAAATTGCCTAAGGTGATAGTAATAAGGTGGAATAACAAGTTCGATTCTTTTTTCTTTGTAAATAATGATTACATATTGTTTGATTTTAAATATGAGTATAAATTTTATAAAAAAGAGTAAACAAGCAATAAGGGTAAACCTTGTTGTTAAGGATGTTTTATTTAACCCTTTTTTTTTTTTTCTCTCTCGCTCTCTCTTTCTCCTCCCTCTCTTCCTCTCCAGCCCCCTCTCTTTTACAGATCCCGCTGGCTTTTTTAATTACACTCTTAAGCTTAATCCAACATCTCATGAACACACAGAGTTATAATTATATAGTAAGATAATGCAAAAACTCAAGATAATCTCATGGAACTTTGGTGGGATAACATCCCCTATTAAAAGGAAGGCTATAATAAAATATTTGAAAACGTTAGGAACAGATATTGCCTTAATTCAGGAGACCCATTTAAAGGAGATTGAATATATGAAACTAAAATGTAATTGGGTAGGGGAAATTATTGCAACTGATTGTAAAACAAGGAAAAGAGGAGTAGCTATACTTATCAATAAGAATTTAAATTATAGAATTGTGGAAAAAAAAGTAGAAGAGAATGAGCGTATAGCTACTATTAAAGTAGAAATCAACTCCGAAGTATTCACAATTTGCAACGTATATGGACCTAATGAGTATAATAAAAGATTTTGGGATGATCTTCAGCGTAAATTATTGGAATATTTAGATACAAAAATAATTTTGGGGGGCGATTTTAATATGGTCCCCAGAATGCCAATAGACAGACTCCAGTTTGGAAATAAGAAGGATCCAGGAAGGAATTCTCGTAGAGAGACTAAGATTTTTAAAGATATATCTGCCAACATTGGCTTATGTGATTTATGGAGATATAGGAACCCAGGAGTTCGAAAGTACACTTGTATTTCAAAAACCCATAGATCTTACTCAAGGATAGATCACTTATTAGTTTCAAAAAATGTAATACCTTTAGTTACAGATACATCTATATACCCTATAACAATATCTGATCATGCACCAATAGGTTTAACATATGGATCTCGAATTAAAAAGGGGAATAATTTCTTCTTCCCTAAATATTGGGCAGAAAATACAGAATTCTTTAATTTTTTAAGGAATAAATTAGAGGGTTTCAGGATTAATAATAGTCAACATTTGGGGGAACCAATACTCTACTGGGAAACTGCAAAAGCAGTTTTAAAATCAGAGATGATCACATTTATGGCTTATAAAAAAAAGAAACTAGGTAAACGTGAATTACAGCTATTAAATACAGTAAATAATTCTTATAATCAATATCTTAGAGATGCTTCTATAGCAAACTGGCACAAATACATTTCGGCCACTAACCAACGGAACTTATTTTTAATGTAAAAGTATACGCAAGAAGAGATAAAAGCTAAAAGTAGATTCCAAAGGTTTGGCAATAAGTCAGGTAGATATTTGGCAGGTCTAAATAAAATACATAAGAAAAGAACAGTTATAGCCAATATCAAAAGAGAAGATATTAATATATCCTCCCAAGAGGACATCTTAAAAGCCTTTAAAGAATATTATTCAGATATATATAGAACGCACGGAATAAATCAGGAAAGAAAGAGGAAGTTTTGGGAGGAAGTTAAAGTTCCCCAAATTCCAATAGATCAATTGGATTGGCTGAACCGGCCAATAGAGTTAGAGGAAATAATTGGGAAGATAAAAAAGCTATCAGCAAATAAAGCTAGCGGTCCGGATAATCTCCCAAATGAATTCTACAGGCTAATGAATACAGAAATAGCACCAATATTGGAAAGAGTTTATAACTATGTATATTCTTCACTTCAAGAACTTAGGTTAAATAGATTTATGGATTCTACAACTATAATATTACTTAAACCTGGGAAAGACCCTCAAGACATGGCATCCTATAGACAAATCTCGTTATTAAATTCGGATTTAAAGATATTAACAAGTATCATAGCTGAAAGGTTACAAAAAGTGATCCCGACCTTAATACATCCAGATCAATCAGGATTCATTAATGGTAGATCATCCTTTTTATAATATTAGAAGAGTTACAAATGTTATTACATATGCATGGGCTAATAAAGATAAATTCTTTAAAAAAGGAGAGGATCTGTTATTATTAACTTTAGATGCACAAAAAGCATTTGACTCGGTAGAATGGGATCATCTCTTTCAGACTTTGAGGATGTTTGGATTGAAAGGTAATATCTTGGAATGTATCAAAAATTTATACTCCGCCCCAAAAACTGCCTTCTGTATAAATGGACAACAAACAGATTTTATAGAAATGTCCAGAGGCACTAGACAGGGGTGTCCTCTCTCACCAATTTTATTCTATCTAGCCTTGGAGCCATTGATGATACAAGTTAGAGAAATGATTCAAGGCATAAGAATTGGGAACACTGAAATAAAAGTAGCAGCATATGCGGATGACATGTTAATATTTTTAAGAAATTCAAAAGAACAGATCCCATTAATATTGGAAATAATAGAAACATTTGGGTCATTTTCTGGCTATAAAGTCAATATACATAAATCAGAGATCCTGTGGTTAGTAAAACAGAAAGGCTCTATTCTAGACTCTAAGTTTAAAGTAGCAGATACATTTATAAAATATTTGGGAATAAATTTTTCTAACACACCTGGGGACTGGTATAAGTTAAATTATGAACCCCTATTCACTAAAATTATAGAGGAAATTAAAAGATGGTCACATTTACCTATAACTCTAGCAGGGAAAATCAATATGTTTAAGATGATAACAACACCTAAAATTCTATATGTTATCCAAAATTTACCATTAAAAATTAAGAACAAAGATTTATTACGAATCAAAAGAGCTGTAACCCAACTTTGTTGGAAAGATAAAAAAGCTAGAATATCATATGCAAAACTATCTATCGCAAATGAATGGGACGGAATGGGGCTACCTGACCTAATTTTATATAACCAGGTATTCTTTGCCAAAATAGTATTAGCTTGGATCTCCAACAACAATAAATTCATAGATTTAGACCTAGAAGAGAACATAGTAAAACCATTTAGCTTAAAATCTTTAATACATGTAGATCACAATAAGCTACCAGATAGGATTAAAAAACTAGATAGCATTACAAACTTAATTATAGCTTGGCAAAAATTATGTAAAATTTTGAAAATAGATGTTCACTTTTCAAATTTTCTACCTTTGGGAGGGAATCCTGGGGTAATGCTGAATGCAGAAGTATGCCAAAAATGGCAGGAAAGAGGCCTTACCTACCTATACCAGTTAATAGATAATCAGAAGAAATGCATACGGGACTTTAATTATTTGAAAGATGTGTTTGGATGGGAGAACTCACATTTTTATATATACCTACAGCTAAGACACTATTGTAATTCATTAGGAAGGGTGATCTATATGAAAGATAATTGGGATAAGCTGACTCCTATAATGAATCTCTATGCCCAAGGAAGTACTAGTTGCTCAATATTATATAAGAAGCTCATTGACCAAACTAGGATGAAATATGTTTATGAATCAATCAATAAGTGGTTAAGAATTTCCCCAGAATTTATAGTAACTGAGGAGGATATAAGAGGAAGCATGAATAGAACAAGGAAAGCTACCCTACTATCTAGTTGGAGAGAGTCACAAGTTAAAATATTGCATCATGTATACTTAACCCCATATGTTATGGCGAAATGGGGCAATTCTCAAAATAACTGTTGTAAACGTTGTAGATATGTAAATGCAGATATAGTACATTGTATGTACTCATGCCCTAAAATTAAAACTTTTTGGTTAAAAATCACTTATTGGTTGGAAAAGAAATGCAAGATTAGATTAGACATTACCCCAAAAGAAGTTTTTTTCTTAGTTGAAGGCTCAACTCACGGGTCAAACACTCGTTTTCTAAATACTATAATATTAATTGTAAGAAACATGATATTGAGTGAATGGAATTCCAAAAAGAGTTTAAGCATAAAGGTTTTCTTGAGGCGAATACAGTTGCAATTGACATATGAACAATTTGATACAGACAATCAATCCGAAAAACAAATTGCAAAATTTATGCTTAAATGGGAACCCTATATAAGATCATTAGATCGGGCAATGCAACAAATAATCATTAAACCATTTGAAAATTCAATATATATTCAAGAGGAACAACTTAGGGGGAGCTGGAGAGTGTAGGGCAGGGGCGGGACGGGGCGTGAGAGGTTTAAGGTCAAAATCAGTATTATATATAAAAAGGAGGAGGAGAAGGGAAGGAAACTTTCCCCCTCTTTTTTTTTTTTTTTCCGTTTGTTTGTTTGTATGATTTTATTTTCACTTGTTCTATCGCCTTAGAATTAGTAAGGTGCATGTACGATTTGACAATATAATGAGCCAAAAGAAGAGAGAGAGGGGAAGGAAGGAAGGAAGAAGGTTAAAAGATAGATAAAGGAGTGGGGGAAAATGAAAATGAGAGTGTAGACTACATTAATATATATGGAATATATTGTGTTAAATACTTATTTAAGATATATGAATATAAGTTGTAAAAACAAGGTTTATATGTTATTTAATAGCAGAAATATTATTTCATTTGGAATTGTGTAAGTGTGACTAGAATCACTACCAAGAAGATGATACTGCAAATGTAATAGTTAGCAACATGTTTTTGTTGCCTTGTTGTATTTCTTTTTTTTCACTGTTTGTACATGTTATAATACATGACTATCTCAATAAAAAACAAAATAAAAAAAATAAATAAAAAAAACACAGTAGTGACACTGGCTCATGGGTATAGCCAGAGGAGGGCTGGTTATAGATTCATTGGTATCTGCATCAGTATAATAACACCCAGCGCTATATAATAACACAGTAGTGACACTGGCTCATGGGTATAGCCAGAGGAGGTCTGGTTATAGGATCAGTGGTATCTGCATCAGTATAATAACACCCAGCATTATATAATGACACAGTAGTGACACTGGCACATGGGTATAGCCAGAGGAGGGCTGGTTATAGGATCAGTGGTATCTGTATCAGTATAACACCCAGCGCTATATAACGACACAGTAGTGACACTGGCACATGGGTGTAGCCAGAGGAGGGCTGGTTATAGGATCAGTGGTATCTGCATCAGTATAACACCCAGCGCTATATAATGACACAGTAGTGACACTGGCACATGGGTATAGCCAGACAAGGGTTGGTTATAGGATCAGTGGTATCTGCATCAGTATAATAACACCCAGCTCTATATAATGACACAGTAGTGACACTGGCACATGGGTATAGCCAGAGGTGGGCTGGTTATAGGATCAGTGGTATCTGCATCAGTATAATAACACCCAGCTCTATATAATGACACAGTAATGACACTGGCTCATGTGTATAGCCAGAGGAGGGCTGGTTATGTGATCAGTGGTATCTGCATCAGTATAACACCCAGCGCTATATAATGACACAGTAGTGACACTGGCACATGGGTATAGCCAGAGGAGGGCTGGTTATAGGATCAGTGGTATCTGCATCAGTATAATAACACCCAGCACTATATAATGACACAGTAGTGACACTGGCACATGGGTATAGCCAGAGGAGGGTTGGTTATAGAGTCAGTGGTATCTGCATCAGTATAACACCCAGCGCTATATAATGACACAGTAGTGACACTGGCACATGGGTATAGCCAGAGGAGGGCTGGTTATATGATCAGTGGTATCTGCATCAGTATAATAACACTCAGCACTATATAATGACACAGTAGTGACACTGGCACATGGGCATAGCCAGAGTAGGGTTGGTTATAGGATCAGTGGTATCTGCATCAGTTTAATAACACCCAGCGATATATAATGACACAGTAGTGACACTGGCACATGGGTATAGCCAGAGGAGGGCTGGTTATAGGGCCAGTGGTATCTGCATCAGTATAATAACACCCAGCACTATATAATGACACAGTAGTGACACTGGCACATGGGTATAGCCAGAGGAGGGCTGGTTATAGGATCAGTGGTATCTGCATCAGTATAATAACACCCAGCGCTATATAATGACACAGTAGTGACACTGGCTCATGGGTATAGCCAGAGGAGGGCTGGTTATAGGATCAGTGGTATCTGTATCAGTATAACACCCAGCGCTATATAATGACACAGTAGTGACACTGGCACATGGGTATAGCCAGAGTAGGGCTGGTTATAGGATCAATGGTATCTGCATCAGTATAATAACACCCAGCACTATATAATGACACAGTAGTGACACTGGCACATGGGTATAGCCAGAGGAGGGTTGGTTATAGAGTCAGTGGTATCTGCATCAGTATAACACCCAGCGCTATATAATGACACAGTAGTGACACTGGCACATGGGTATAGCCAGAGGAGGGCTGGTTATATGATCAGTGGTATCTGCATCAGTATAATAACACTCAGCACTATATAATGACACAGTAGTGACACTGGCACATGGGCATAGCCAGAGTAGGGTTGGTTATAGGATCAGTGGTATCTGCATCAGTTTAATAACACCCAGCGATATATAATGACACAGTAGTGACACTGGCACATGGGTATAGCCAGAGGAGGGCTGGTTATAGGGCCAGTGGTATCTGCATCAGTATAATAACACCCAGCACTATATAATGACACAGTAGTGACACTGGCACATGGGTATAGCCAGAGGAGGGCTGGTTATAGGATCAGTGGTATCTGCATCAGTATAATAACACCCAGCGCTATATAATGACACAGTAGTGACACTGGCTCATGGGTATAGCCAGAGGAGGGCTGGTTATAGGATCAGTGGTATCTGTATCAGTATAACACCCAGCGCTATATAATGACACAGTAGTGACACTGGCACATGTATATAGCCAGAGTAGGGCTGGTTATAGGATCAGTGGTATCTGCATCAGTATAATAACACCAAGCACTATAAAATGTTTTTTATTTAAAATGTACCTTGGTGTCCCTCACTAAGGTCTGTACTTTGGAAAATGTCCACCACAGCCTTTGTCTGTGCCTATCCCTGCATATAAGATAGTAGCTATTCTGTTAGAAACTCTATGCTGAATGTAAAGACATAACAGCCAATTGTTGGTTCACTATGATTTTCTTTATTTCATCCTACATATCCAAATATTAGTATATAAAAGCTTGGAAGGGTGAGTTTTTGCTCACTAGAAAATTTCTGCTTTGGAAATTGCTTTGACAGGCCTGTCTCACTTGTTTTTTCTTGTGCTTTGTCCCTAGATAAGGGAAACACTCACATATATTTAAAAAAAAAAAAAAAAAAAGAGTCATTGCTACTGCGTGGCTCCTAGTAATATTGTTCACAGCTTTTCTCTTTTTTTTATATTCTCACTATCTGATTTGCACTTAATTAATGGAAAAATGTGTCACGCAGACGAAAAATAATTCACCTATAATGCCTGCCAAAGCTAAGGATAAAAAAACTAAAACTAGTAATATCACTCTTGATTCTACATCAAGCGATCTACCTCCCCCTTCTTTGGATACTCAGATGATGATAGCACAATTGTCTGCTGTGTTTTCCCCACAATTTGAAATGATTAAAAAAGAAATCTCTGGTATGGCCAATGAATTATCGACTCTCTCCACCGAGGTTAGGCAGTTTTCTGCCAGAATCGGTGAAGCAGAAGATAGAATATCGGATCTTGAAGACCGTATAAACACACAAGAAGTAACTATATGGAAACAAGATACCGCTATTCAAAATATGCAATTGCACCTGGAGGACCTGGAAGATCGCTCCAGGCGCAATAACATACGTATTGTGGGTCTGCCGGAAACTGTAGAATATGAGGATCTAATGAAGTTTACCTCTATAGCGCTTCCACAAGCGCTGGGAATGCCAGCAGAGAATCTACCCTTGATAATAGAAAGAGCACATAGAATAGGGCCCAAGAGAGCACAATCTGATAATTCAGCTAAGAGTAGAATTTTGCATATTTAAGGTTCTGAAATTTCAAGATAAAATTGAACTACTGAAACTTTTTAGAAAGAACGGTCCCATCCTGTTTGGTAATAATAGGATCTTGCTTTTTCAGGACTTCTCTAATGAGACGTCCTTGAAAAGGAAGCAAATGGCCCCATACTGTACTCAGCTAATTAACAAGGGATTTAAAGCACGAATGGTTTACCCGGCTAAGGTTATAGTAGAGGACAGGGGCTCTATATTTTCATTTCAGGAAATTGCGGAAATCAAAGAGTTTGTCACTTCAAAAGGTACAACGTAAAAACCAGGGAAATTGATAAACGTTTTATGATAATTATGCTAAAGGCTGCCAGGATGTGTATAATTTGGAGGCTGAATGAGGGGTGTGTCCGGGGTTGTTGTTTTTTTTTTTTTTTCTCCGAAGGAATTTTTTAAAGAATATTGTTAATATGATTAGGAACGATATGTTGATAGTAAATGATTCAGGAATGATTAAGAGTATTTTTAAATTTGAAGATGTGTCCTTTTTTTGAATGACTGGAGTAAACATAATGTCATGGAATGTCGGAGGAATAACCTCCCCTATGAAGCGAAAACTTATACTTAAAACTCTTGCAAAAAAAAAAACTGATATTGTCTATATCCAGGAAACCCATCTTAATGATGTAGAAGCCGCAAAACTAAAAATTAAATGGGTAGGCAAGGTTATAGCCGCGTCAAGTATGGATAGGAAGTGTGGAGTGGCGTTTCTTTTACATAAAGAATTCGATTATAAAATTTTGCATATAGATAAGGATCCAGAGACTAGGTACATTATACTCCAGATTCAGATTAACCAGATTTCATAAATTCTTTGTAATGTATACGGTCCAAATAAAAATAGTATAAGTTTCTGGGAGAAAATAAAGTTTAAAATCTTTCCCTTCATAGGGGAGAACCTCATATTAGCAGGTGATTTCAATGGGACATTAGTTCCTGAACTAGATAGGTTCTGTAATAAAGAAGCTAAAGAATATAAAAAAATGGCTAAATATTTTAGGACTTTCTGTTCGAAGCTTAAGTTGGTAGATATTTGGAGAATTAAAAATCCTGATTCCTTGACCTATACTTGTGAATCTAGAGCTTACAGAACCTTCTCTAGAATTGATTTCTTTTTTTTGAATCAAAGTTTTTTTATTGAGGCAATACGAGAAAGACAAAACATAAACATAATGTACATCTTGAATCATTTTGGTAAGTTTTGCATACAAGACAATGTTTATCCATTGGACAATGAAACCTTTTCATATAAGAGAGTAGAGAAATCTTGAGTCAGACATCCTATATATATATCTCTCCAAAAGTACATAAAACATAATGAGAATAAAGGACATTGTATGCGAATACAAAATAAAATACATAAAATCAAGTATTACCTCTTTTTTCCTTTTGTTTCCTATATGAACACATAATAAAGTTATAAAACTTGAACAGCCAGACAAACTTATACATCTTATAGAGTGATACGCTAATTATAAATTAGATGTATTCATTATATGAGAATTTACAAATTATAGGGAGACATAACAAGTTACTCCTACTGAATGCACAAAATCAGAGGACAAGTTGGGAGAAGCAGCTGGATACCTTAATAAATCATCCTCGATTTCTTGGTAAACAGAAGAATAAGAGTAACTTATATCATTACAAGATCAATAGCGGGTAAACACCGCTTGTTTGTCCACCTATAATAAGGGTGGATGAAAGCTAAAAAGTTTGATATTACCCCCCAGGAACTCACATTGAACCGTGGGGGGGGGGGGGTTTATATATAGCAGTGTACTCCTTACATACTTATACTTATATATATCTTGTTGCCACATATTTGCTGGTCCTAAATACTAGCGGGACTTTTTTTTTTTTTTAAAATATATTACTTCAGACGTATGAACCAAGGGTGTACCGCATCTATTATCAAACAGGGTATGGTGGAATGATATAGTAGGAAATGGGAAGTGGGGGGGGGGATATTGACCAAAGTGGATAAGTTTACCTTACCTTAAATGGGAATAGCAACCATAATGAAGTCTGGATGAGCCAGCACTAAGATATATTGGCTAGTTTGATACGTAAAAACATTTCCATTCGTACACTTACATATACATATATATAATCAAACATGAGTAGCTAATGGATATAACCCTCGGCAGTAAGTACCACTCCAGAATGTCTTGATTTTATAAACAAATACAGTAAAATGTTGATGGCACTAGCATAAATATTTTTTCTGGAATTCACTTCCTTCAAACTATTAATTGGTTTCCATCCCTCCCTCGCCGGCTGAGGGTAGGAAAGGAACTTTGAATATCGCAAACTCAAGAGAGGCTTCCATTGAGTAACCAGCTGCATATGTCAAATTACCATCAGCTACAGTAATTATAAAAAATGATATATGAAATGGAATAAAAAATATCAATACTACATATCAGTGAAATTCAAGTAAAACACTAATCGTAAACTTCAAGATTGTCATATAGCCAAAAAAGCTTTTGGTTTCGTACTACCTTACACCTAGGTTGTCATTACTCATGTCACGGGAGTTCAGTATATAAGTAGCTAGTGCTATTGGTTATACCAGCTGAACATTGCTTAATAATCTGGGACCTATTGACGAAAGACAGCTTAAGATAATGTCTAGACTCTATCTAGTTAAAGCTTGTAAGGTTTATTGAGCGGGTTCATTACCTAAGTAAGTTATATAGTTGCAGGCCTCATATCAAACTACTGTGGTATGGCCTATAGGCACCACAGCAGTAGGTGAAGTTATGAATATTTAAGTATAATTTTTAATCCTAAAAATATACTCGCCCTCAGTTTAACGTTAATGTATAAAGAGGCAAACACATCACATAACTCACTCTTAAGGTCAAGAAGGAAAGGACATCTTTACATTAGAGAGCTAATGAACAAATTCAGTGGTACTAGGGTACCTACAGGACCACACACACATGTCATCTACTAAACAAAAAGAATTATGGGGTTGCTCAAGCAGAAACCTGGTATTTACAGACGACTTGCAGCAATGGCTATGTATCAGGAAAGTTCCAGCAGAAAATAGTGTAAATTATAGGGCTCACACTAGGAGCTTAAAACATTACAAACTTTACTGGAGGTGTGAGAAGAATTCTGTACTGGAATCTCTTAGTATATTTACGACAGATAAAAATCCAAGAAGTCTAAATCACTATATTAGACAGAAGTGTGGCCCAACATAATAAAAATGTGTGCAACGCTAAATGTGCTCCTCAGAGGAGAGACCAGTCTTCATTAGTTAAGACAATATGTGAAAAGGGGGGCATTAAGCTAAACAATGTACTTATATTAGCATGACAATTTATATTAACACAGAGCTGCAAACTTAATATATTAGCATAAGGCTACAAACAAACAGAGCATTTTTAACCTATGTAGAGTCCCAGTTGATATATAGAGCACATAGCCCTAGCTTATTCCCAACTTCTGACAAACTAAATGGGAAGAGTTTATAGGCCACTGTACATATAGTTCCATGTAATCGCTATGTTAAAGCCGACTGCAGTGAGACGAACAGACCGGCTGTGTTATGGACCTCCTGTTGAGCCATGTAGATCAAGCATACTAGACATGGAGGTGGCCACCCGGATCAAAAATACCTAACAGTGGCTCAATGCGTGGTATGGCATCCGCTCTGAGTACCCCAAATGGCAATGTACCTTGAGTAAGCAGCACATTAAAATAGCTGGTGCAGTAAAGGGCTTTAAAGCGATTCTCCCCAGAAGATCGGGTCACCCGCACGGGAGAACTCCACGAACCACCCTGTTCCTGGATGTAGACAGCAGGACCTCCAAATAAATCAGCTGTCTCGGGCCCATAGGAATTATAAAGTGCCAGCTGGTAACCACACACTCCGGGCACATCGAGCGGCAGCATCTGCAGTATCTCAAAGGGTGGAGCAATCTGTCGTCCCAGCCCCGCGAGGACTGTGTAGTGCTGCGGGGTTTGAGGTACTTTAGGCCGTGTCGTTAACCTCGGATCTAGCTCCCCCTCATTTGCTGTAGACAGGTCGGCGGTATCTTGGGGCGAATCTATATTGTATTGTATCGGGTGCGGCTCCCGCCGGGCCACCCTCACCCACACCTCCTCATCCATTATTGTGCTTTGCAATGGGCCCATTACCTCTCTCAATTCAGCAACCAGATCTTGCTGTTGCAAGTCCATGGAGTGCACTAAAGTGCGTATCGCTAGAATGAATTGTTGCTCCATTATTATACAAAAGATGCAAGTATAATGAATATGTTCCCATCCGTTGGAACAATGCGTAGGCTGTCTCAAGTATGATGGCGGGAGCTTCGTAGTGGTCCCAGTTGGCTAATAGGCCACATTACTATTATTTCATCTGTTCATGGTAGTTTAGTCCCAATCTTTGTGGACCATAACCCCAGGTATATTAGGAGCCAAATATAAAAGTATATAACACCTTAGGGTCTAACTTAGGAGTATTTTGGCAGTCAGATTTTTAGGAGCGCTGAGATGGTACATCTTATTTCTTCGGCAGTTGGCCCCGCCCCGCTGATTTCTTTTTAATATCTGAATCTTTGTCAATTGTTCAAATAGTCACAGGAATTGATGATATATTGATATCCGATCATGCAATAATATATCTAACTCTTCCCTCCGTAACTACTTATACAGAAAGAATGCAATCATTGTTTTTCCCTCTGTATCTTTTGAATAATCCTAGATTCACTAACTGGCTTAAGCAAAAATGGAAAGATTACTGTACACATAACATCTCATATTTTAATAAAATTGAGATCTTGTGGGAAGCTGCCAAGGCAGTCTTAAAAAGGGAAATTAAGAGTTATTTAATAAATAAATAAAAAAGAAGTCTAAGGTTCAAGAAATCCAGCTATCTAATAGAGTTAGAAATGCCTATAGAAGATTTTTTGAGGACCATTCCCCAGGTAGCTGGAATAAATACCAGGAAGTTAGAAGAGAGAGAGATGTTTTTATAGAACAGAGATCCCAAAACGAAGAGGCTAAAATTAATGTGCATTTTAGAGGTCTTTACAGTGACTCAACTAAACATTTAGCAAAGTTAATTAAAAATAGAAAGAAGAAGAATTATATCCCGGTTATTAAAGAAAATGATATTCGTTATACGGATACAATAGAGATTAATAGAGTGTTTTTTTCCTATTATCAGAAGTTATACTCTAGTCAGGATATCAATATATATACTCAAGATAGATTCTGGTCTAAAATAAACCTGCCCCAAATTCAAGAGGACGAACTGACATCACTTAATGCCCCAATAACAGCTGAGGAAATTGGAAAAATGATAGATAAGATGCGACTAAATAAGGCTCCTGGCCCGGATTGCCTTCCGGCAGAATTCTACAGAATCCTGGCTCCGGAAATTATTCCTGTATTGGAAAAATTGTTTAATAAGTATTTCTATTTGGATGACCCTATCTCTTCTTACTTCTCTGCTGCCAACATTACTTTAATTCTCAAGAAAGGTAAAAACCCTGAAGAACCGGCCTCATATAGGCCCATATCGGTTCTCAACACAGATTATAAGATTTTAATGGCTATTTTAGCAGATAGGCTTTCCTCGTCTCTGGGTAATATTATCCATACAGACCAAACTGGTTTCATGAAATCTAGGACCTCCACAAAGAATATTCGCAAAATAGTGACTTTTCTTGATTATTGCAATTATTTAAAACAAAAGGGAAAAAAAAATCTCGCAGACGATTACGCAATTCTTTCTTTAGACGCCAAGAAGGCATTTGATGCCATCTCCTGGGGCCACTTATTTAGAGTATTAGAGAAATTTGGTTTTAGGGATCAATTTCCTCAGTTCATTCGGAAAATTTATACAAATCCAATTTCATCTCTTATTGTTAATGGTCTTCTCTCTCAAAAAATTACTCTTGGGCGGGGAACAAGACAGGGGTGTCCTTTATCGCCCCTTTTATTCAATCTGGCCCTAGAACCCTTAGCTATTCGTTTGAGAAGTGTATTGGAGGGAATCAGTATGGGCTCTTATACTCTAAGGATTTTGCTTTATGCAGATGATTTACTTTTATTTATAAATAATTCACCCTATGTAATTCCTTCAGCATTGCAATGTCTGGATGAGTTCAGTTCATTTGCGGGTTACAAAATCAATTTTTACAAAAGCGAGCTCATGTGGGTCAATAAATCTAGAAACAGTCTTCAAGAGCATCCATTTAAAGAGGTTGAAGCGATTACTTATTTAGGCATAGTATTACATAAAAATCCCAAAAATTGGTATCGGTTAAATTTCTCACCTCTTTTCCAGAAGATTAAAATGGATCTAGAATTATGGTCGGTATTTCGACTATCTATCACGGCTCGTGTTAACCTAATTGAGACAATTATTTTTCCACAATTACTTTATCCTCTCCAGAACCTTCCTCTTTTTATTCTTAGTAAGGATCTGTGAAAATTATATTCCTGCTGTTCCAAATTTATTTGGGACAACAGGAAATCGCGTATCTCTTTAGACAGACTCATGCAAAAATTTGAGGCAGCCGGTCTCACCTTTCCTAATGTTAAATTATATAATTGGGCTTGTCTAATTAAAATGGCGGTGGACTGGATCACAGAAAAAGAGTTTGTCTCATCACTTGAGATGGAGACTCATATGGTTTATTCCTTTTCCTTAAAAGCAATATTACATTGCCCTTTACAACTATTACCAATTAACTTAGCCTCCCTAATCTCTATTAGAAATGTTGTTGCAGCCTGGCAGAAATGCTGTACAATGTTGGGAATAGATTTCACATTTTCTGGATTTTTGCCGATTTTGGGAAATCCACATTTTCCTCCAGGTCTTGATCAAATTGTGTTTAGAGAATGGGCCGGAAAAGATCTTAAATATATCTGTCAGATTCTCCCACAAGATGGACAAATAATATCGTTCACAAATTTATCCCAGCAGTACCAGTTAGCTAGATCTAGTTTTTTCGCTTATTTACAAGTGCGCCATTTTATTAATACTCAAAAATGGGATTTGAGTGGATTGAATGCTTGGTCGGATCTCAATTTATTTATTCAAAAATTTGCGACAGGGAACCCCTCTATTTCTCTCATATATGATATTATGCTCTCTAAACAAACATTAATTTTACTAGATAAACTGATAACATCTTGGAGCCCTGCCTTCCCTTTAATAGACTTCGAAAAAATTAAACAAAGTATGGTAAACCTAAAGAAGTGTGAGATTCCTAGGAGCTGGAGAGTATCCTTACTCCATTTTTGTCCTCAAATGCCTTTATGGATCTAGTGGCCCTGGATCTCTTTCCACATTCATGGATAACTAATTATAGAGGAGGATAAGGTAAATGAGAGGATAGGGCTAAGAACTTAGAAATGGAGAGATAATTGTTTTTTTGTTTTTTTTGGGGGGGGGGGTTTGGGGGGGGGATGATAGATTGAATGGTATTTTTTTGGTGGAAAAACATAAGAAAAACTCCAACATTTTGTACAAATAGATCACGTTAGGTTGTTCTCTTTTTTTTTCTTGCTAAGATTCTGTATGAAAAAGAAATGTTTTGGTTGTTTTGTATTTTATTTGCTTATACCTGACCCTGCATGGTATACAAAGGTGAAAATTCATTTTATTGTACTTTTTGTTGGAGATATAAATAAATAAATATTTTAAAAAAAGAATAGGCAATTTAATACAATACAATCTAATACAATACAATCTGGTACAGTGAAATTCATGGATCCATGTTTCAAAAATATGATTCAATAATAAAATGACAATAATAAAATCACAGAATAAAAAGTCACAATAACAAAAATTCACAATAATAAAAAATCACAGTAATGAAAATTGCATACAGAAGTCCAGAAATACAAACAGTGTCTGACTAAAAAAGCAACTTTGTGTGAATGGTGATAAATCCCCCAAAAGAGATTCGATATGGGAGGTGGTTAATTTGTTATCCAGAAATGGTCCTATTAAAAAAATAGTCTCAATTCAATATAATAGACGTTGTGTCCTTAGTGTTCAAATGTTAAAGAGAAAATTGTCCATGAAAATATTGTCCATGAAAAAATTAAAATCCAAATGTGTATAGTGATGAAAAAATAAAATGCTGATATGTAGTGGAAAAAATATGTAAAAATATTTATAAAAGATGAAAAATTGTGAGAAAAAGATCTTAGATGTGACTAATCACAATAAAACAACATCAAAAGCTGTAAAAAATGTGATGACATCAAAAACACCATAAAAATGTGGCAAATAAAAGTTATGTGTTAAGAGAATGGTGTAGTGGACTTCTTATGACTTCAAAAATTCAATAGATATCGTCAATGGATGTACAAATACTCCTAAAGTGACCTGTTGAAGAAAAACAAAAACAATACTGCAGAACAAATAAACCATTAAGTTCAAATAAAGGTAATTGGCTTACTTTTGGCTGTGTCAACGCGTTTCGGCCTAGAACTAGGCCTTTATCAAGACCCATTTCATAGCTTGGTTTGAAGGAAGCTGGAGACTGAAGTTACACTGTGTGTGCCTTCCTTTGGCTGCCTGCTTGCTCTGCTGGGGAAGAAGATGATTACTGAGTTCAGCTGAGACACAGAGGCACTGTTAGGAAGGCACAGAGGGAAGCATTTTTCAGCCTGCTATTGTATATTAACTATAAAAAAACATTATCATGCTTATATATGTTCTTCAAAACCCACATATTGCAGTGTCCCTACATGCTTTAGGAGCTCAGCAGCTACTTACTGTGTGATATCTCAGCAGAGCAAGACAGTAGAGTGCTTAACTTGCATGCACAGTATCTCCTCCATTAACAGTTAATGGAGGAGATATTCACCTAGATTACGAGTTGTGCGTTAGGGTTAAAAAGCAGCATTAAGAGGTCCTAACACTGCTTTTTAACGCCCGCTGGTATTACAAGTCTTGCAGGTACAGGTGTACCGCTCACTTTTTTGCCAGACTTGGAAATACCGCAAATCCACTTACGTCAATTGCGTATCCTATTTTTTCAATGGGACTTGCATAGCGCCGGTATTACGAGTCTGACAAAAAGTGAGAGGTACACCCTCTCCTCTCAAGACTGGTACCGCATTTTAAAGTCAGTAGTTAAGAGTTTTACACTACAACGCTGTAGCATAAAACTCTTAACTAAAGTGCTAAAAAGTACACTAACACCCATAAACTACCTATTAACCCCTAAACCGAGGCCCTCCCACATCGCAAACACTATAATAAGTATATTAACCCCTAAACCGCCGCACTCCCGCATTGCAAACACTAGTTAAATATTATTAACCCCTAATCTGCCGTCCCTAACATCGCCGACACCTACCTACATTTATTAACCCCTAATCTGCCGCCCCCAATGTCGCCGCCACTATATTAAAGTTATTAACCCCTAAACCTAAGTCTAACCCTAACCATAACCCCTACTAACAAATATAATTACAATAAATCTAAATAAAATTACTATAATTAAATAAATAATTCCTATTTAAAACTAAATACTTACCTGTAAAGTAAACCCTAAGCTAGCTACCATATAACTAATAGTTACATTGTATCTAGCTTAGGGTTTATTTTTATTTTACAGGCAAGTTTGTCTTTATTTTAACTAGGTACAATAGTTATTAAATAGTTATTAACTATTTAATAACTACCTAGTTAAAATAAAGACAAATTAACCTGTAAAATAAAACCTAACCTAAGTTACAATTACACCTAACACTACCCTACAATTAAATTAATTCCCTAAATTAAAAACAATTAATTAAAACTAAATAAAATTATCTAAAGTACAAAAAAAACACTAAATTACAGAAAATAATAATATACTAAATTACAAATAGCCCTTAAAAGGGCCTTTTGCGGGGCATAGTTCCAAAGTAATCAGCTCTTTTACCTGTAAAAAAAATTACAAATCCCCCCCAACATTAAAACCCACCACCCACACAACCAACCCTACTCTAAAACCCACCCAATCCCCCCTTAAAAAAAACCTAACACTAACCCCTTGAAGATCACCTTACCGGGAGAAGTCTTCACCCAACCGGGCCAAGTCCTCAACGAAGCCGGGAGAAGTATTCATCCAAGCTGGGCAAAGTGGTCCTCCAGACGGGCAGAAGTCTTCATCCAGACGGCATCTTCTATCTTCATCCATCCGGCGTGGATTGGGTCTATCTTGAAGACATCCGACGCGGAGCATCCTCTTCATCCGACGGCTTCTTACTAAATGACGGTTCCTTTAAGTGACGTCATCCAAGATGGCGTCCCTTCAATTCCGATTGGCTGATAGAATTCTATCAGCCAATCGGAAAAAAGGTAGAAAAAATCCTATTGGCTGATGCAGCCAATAGGATTGAAGTTCAATCCTATTGGCTGATCCGATCAGCCAATAGGATTGAGCTGGCATTCTATTGGCCGTTCCAATCAATTTTTTCTACGTTAATTCCGATTGGCTGATAGAATTCTTCAAGGGGTTAGTGTTAGGTTTTTTTAAGGGGGATTGGGTGGGTTTTAGAGTAAGGTTGGTTGTGTGGGTGGTGGGTTTTAATGTTGGGGGGATTTGTATTTTTTTTTACAGGTAAAAAAGCTGATTACTTTGGGCCAATGCCCCGCAAAAGGCCCTTTTAAGGGCTATTTGTAATTTAGTGTAGGGTAGGGCTTTTTTATTTTGGGGGGGGGGCTTTTTATTTTGTTAGGGGGATTAGATTAGGTGTAATTAGTTTAAATATCTTGTAATTTGTTTATTATTTTCTGTAATTTAGTGTTTGTTTGTTTTTGTACTTTAGATAATTTTATTTAATTGTAATTAATTGTATTTAATTTAGGGAATTAATTTAATTGTAGGGTAGTGTTAGGTGTAATTGTAACTTAGGTTAGGTTTTATTTTACAGGTAAATTTGTCTTTATTTTAACTAGGTAGTTATTAAATAGTTAATAACTATTTAATAACTATTGTACCTAGTTAAAATAAATACAAACTTGACTGTAAAATAAAAATAAACCCTAAGCTAGATACAATGCAACTATTAGTTATATTGTAGCTGGCTTAGGGTTTACTTTACAGGTAAGTATTTAGTTTTAAATAGGAATAATGTATTTAATTATAGTAATTTTTTTTTTTTTAAACCAGCTCTATTGTTTGCAAAAAGTAAAAGGAGGACATTGTTTACAGGAGCCGTTGCAACACTCCGGCTTGAAAGACAGAACAAATGGTTATTAGAAAAATAAAATAAATTAACAATGAGGCTGTAACTGTCCGTATGTTTAAAATTTCTTATGTCCATATTATCGCAGACAAGAGGGCTTTCTGTGAAACAAAAGCTTGTAGATTTTTCAATTTTCTTCTTCAAAACAGAACATTATAATACAATGAACTTCCAAACAATAAAACTTTAAAACTTTGCTGCGCAGCATGGGACACGTATGGTAATAACTTTTGAATCAATTTTCTTCAAGGTGGATAATAACAATTAGTAAGGAAAAGTAGCTAGTCCCATGTTATGGGATATAAAATGCTAGGCTGTTCACAGTATGCCATAATTTATCAAATCAAGGCTTGTTTATATCATGCTACAGTACCTTATAACAAACCGTGTAACATCATATTAATCATATTAATCAATTGCCATGCTAACACCAAATTTATCACATAGATTTCCTGTATGAGGCACGGGCCCAGTGTTAAACCCTGAAAGTTCACCTGCTCTTGTGAGTGTAAGGATTTGATACCATTTAGGACGAGGGAGTTACGTTAGAGCTATGGGTTTGAAGAGGCATCTTGTCGCTTGTATGAATATATGTTTCCCAATGAAATATCATAGAGCAATAAAAATCCATCCTATTGGTTTTGAGGTAATGAAATCTCTCGAGGGACAGAAGGAGTGTGACATTCTGTGCCCATTCCGTTTTGGATGGGGTTCTACTCTGTAGAAGGGGTCGAAAGGAATGGTCTGCGAGAGAACTTTTTGGATTTCCCTATGTACATCCTGCCAGTAAGGTTGGAGTATAGGGCAGTCCCACCAAATATGGTGTAGAGTGCCAGTCTGTTTGCAGTCCCTCCAGCAGAGGGGATCAGAATGTGGGTAGATCCTAGCCAGCCTACTGGGATATAAATACCATCTTCCCAACAATTTCATATTAGTCTCTGTGATGCTCATTGAAGAGGGCGCTTTACCCATTTGTTGGAAGATGATATCCCAGGTTTCTGAAGGGATGGCGAGGCCCAATTCGGATTCCCAAGCTTTGGTGTATGGTGGGAGGTTTTTAGAATGTAAGGCTATTAAGATTTTATATGTCACGGAAAGTGTGCCTTTCACTGCTTGTGTGGACCGGCATAGTAGCTCAAAAGGGGTGAAGCCTCTTACTAAGTTAGATTTATTCCTATAGCTGGAAAGGAAGTGTGATAGTTGTAGGTACTCTAGCCACCTATTGAAATGAAGGATGTTGTTGTCTATTAAGGAGGCTCTGGGCAAGATGGCCCCCCTTTCTGTAACTAGGTAGCAGGGTAAGCCCGCCGAGATGGTATATGGGTCTCCTGTCCAGAGGTGCCTATATGGAGGGAAATCATTATTATGGAATAAGGGAGTTAGTGGTGAAGGGATTGTAGAAATGCCCCTCGGAGAGCTGGTAAGTCGTTCCCAAGTAAGAAGTATGTCGATCACTAATGAAGGGGTGAGTGGCAGCATGTTTCTGTGTTGTTTGTATGTCCAGCAAAGTGCCCCTAGGCTTTTTGAACCAACCAAATCGTGCTCTAGTTTCACCCATTCCTTGTCATGAGTATTTCTACACCAGTCAACTATTCTGGTCAGCTGCGCCGCCTGGTTATAAAATAGCAGATTGGGCACTCCTAGGCCCTTTCTGTCTCTATTTCTAATTATAGTAATTTTATTTAGATTTATTGTAATTATACTTAAGTTAGGGGGTGTTAGGATTAGGGTTAGACTTAGGTTTAGGGGTTAATAACTTTAATATAGTGGTGGCGACGTTGGGGACGGCATATTAGGGGTTAATAAATGTAGGTAGGTGGCGGCGACATTGGGGGCGGCAGAGTAGGGGTTAATAAATATAATGTAGGTGTCGGTGATGATGGGGGCAGCAGATTAGGGGTTAATAAGTATAATGTAGGTGGCGGAGGTGTCCGGAGCGCTAGATTAGAAGTAAATAATATAATGTAGGTGTTGGCGATGTCGGGGCGGCAGATTGGGGTTAATAAGTGTAAGATTAGAGGTGTTTAGACTCGGGGTTCATGTTAGGGTGTTAGGTGTAGACATAACTTTTATTTCCCCATAGGAATCAATGGGGCTGCGTTAGGAGCTAAACACTGCTTTTTAGCAGGTGTTAGACTTTTTCAGCCGGCTCTCCCCGTTGATTCCTATGGGGAAATCATGCACGAGCACGTTACACCAGCTCACCGCTGACTTAAGCAGCGCTGGTATTGAAGTGAGATTTGGAGCAAAATTTTGCTCAACGCTCACTTCTTGTCTGTTAACGCCGGGTTTGTAAAAACCCGTAATACCGGGGGCGGAGCTAGCCACTGAAGCGTTAGGACGTGCCTGCTAGCAGCTCTGCTCAGGAAAATAAGATTACTTAAATAATTAGCAGATAAAACTGAAAATTATTTGTTCTTTTTACCCACTTTGGCAGTTTTAAACACTCTTTTTTATCAGCACTAGTGGGCTCTATGCACATAGCCCTTATACCACCTTCCTTGTTGGGGCGACGCTGAGTGTGACAGCGGGGAGACCCGCTCTCCGGAGGGTCGGGGCTCCTCTCTGGAGGCCTACCAACCTACTCCAGAAGGGGACTGAGATCCGCCGGAGGACAGTGAACTGTACAGATATACCTGGCGCTACCTGATGTTCCCTGCCTCTGGTGTTCCTGCCCCACTGCCAGCTATATACTATACTCTGCTCCGGAGGGCCGGGGATCCGCTCCGGAGCGTCTACTCACTTATCGGTGTCAGTCGGGCACCTGGCGATCCTTATCTTGTCGCTCTGAGGGACATCAGTCTGCGCCCCACGTGAGAGGGTGAGGAGCCTGGACCGGATCGGGAGAACTCTACAGAGCCCTGGGAACACTTTGTGCCCTGCCTGTGTAGGGGAAGATAAAGAGTTCTGAGTGATACCCAAGGTGTCGGGAGCCTGGTTTGACCCCAAAGGCAGACAAAGATTTACTTACCCTGAAAGGCGGCCATAAAGGGCGCGAACAGCGGCCATATTAGGCCCTCACATCACCCCTCCATAGTGGCCTTTTTTATACTGAGGCCCCACGCAGCGAGGAGACATCGGAGCCTGGGAATTCCGCCCATCCGACTTTGGCTCTCTGTGGCGTCACCAGATTGCGGCAGCTTCTGACCGGGAGGCCCACTGGCCCTTCGTGAGTGCCCGCGACAGTACTTTGGGTCCTATTCAGCATCGGACGTCCCCTCCTCTACTCTGGCCCTGGATCGGGCTACGGATTGCCACCAGCTGAGGGATACAACAACCAGCTGCCCCTATTAACTGGTGAGACCACGCTTTTTTATTTCACGCATTCTGGCTTGGAAATAGGGGGCCCCCACGCACAGCATCCCATAGCATGGTTTAGGGTGAGAGTTCCACAGGAGCAAGAAGCAGTCTACAACACATTCTTGCTTTGGTGGCAAACACAGCTTGTACTGCATATGGTGCCCCCCTCAGGGGAATTGAAAGCAACACAACCGAAAGGGTCTTGGGTGATCTACCCTTATTAACTGCCACAAAACCCTGCACAGGCCCCACCTGGGCAGTCACTATTTCCCAATTCTACTCTCGCACAGGGACAGCGAGCATTGAATATTGTCAATTTGAATTAGGCTTACCTTTTCACCTTGTGCCAGCCCTAGGCAGAATACTCTGAGGCTTTCCTCTGACAGCTAGACGACTCAGGGCCCTACTTGTGGTATATAAGGCAACCCCAGCAATTCTGCCTTGCACACTAGGAGAATTTGTGCCATCACAAGCCCACAAACATCACTGAACACAAGTTTATTTATTGCAAGGTACTTCTGGGCCCATCTCTAGACCACGACTCTTACATTAGTGCCCACAACTAACTGACTCCCCTTGTAAGCCTACCAGTTCCTCACCTGAGTGAAGAGGTCATTTTGTTTTTAGTGTGCAAACTGCATAATCTCTCAGTAACACAGGAAAATAAGCCTTAAGTGTGTGCAATATATTTGCAGGACAGCTCCTTATTCCTTACCAAGCTTTCTCGCACACTATACTGAGAGAGTTCAATTGTATAAATTATTTTTGCATTGTGTGTGCTGCTGCATTAGCGAAATAGTTTATCCTAAACTTTCTCTTGCCTTCACAGGGCTTCCAGTGCATAGTCTACATATTCGTATAGGACCTACACAGCTTGCCTCTGTTATTTTTTATATGGAAAATTGCATTTACACATTGTGATTGTAGGCCTATAAGTTTTGCTCTTCTAATCCACGGTTTGACTAGCAATTTACAAAATGCCCCACTCCATGAGGAAACACCTAAAGTCGAACCTCAAACCAAAGAAAACAGTATTTGATCACTTTGCGCACATTAACAAGGAGACCCCACTTCACCCGAGTGCTGAAATGAGCGAACCCGATTCTCAAGATGAGGAGTCTCACTCCAGCTCGCAATCTATAACTGCTTCACAGCACTTCATCACTGAGTCTTCTCTCAAGAAACTCTTGGCTACTCAGACTCGGTCTATCACCCAGGAGATCCAACAAAGCTCAGCAGAACTAAAGAAGGAGATCTCGGAAATTGGAGACAGAGTTGACGCGCTTGAGCGCAAGCAGGATGATCTATCTGTGGATCAATCTAACCTTTTAGCTTACTCTGAAAACCTTGCAGAACAGATCTCACAATTGGAATCTAAACTAGCAGATGTAGAGGACAGATCGAGATAATATAAGATTTCGAGGCGTCCCAGAATCTGTTACTCTGT
The DNA here is from genome assembly GCF_027579735.1 of Bombina bombina. NCBI lineage: Eukaryota > Metazoa > Chordata > Amphibia > Anura > Bombinatoridae > Bombina > Bombina bombina. Next base: position 604,906,386 of record NC_069505.1, on the reverse strand, counting down.
CAGACATACAAGGATACCTTCAGGCTCTTTTTCAGGAACTGATAGGCTCCCCAGAGGGTTTAACCAGCACTATGGAAAGGGCTCATAGAGCCCTCTGCCCTAGGACAGTAAGCTTCGACAAACCGAGGGACATTATAGCATGTTTCCATAGTTTCCTATACAAGGATCGTCTGATGCAGGCCGCCTTCAAAAAGCCAAATCTAAGTGACAGACTTCTGCCAGACTTGTCGGCCCACACTCTCCAGCAGCGACGTCATTTTCAGCCTGTTACTTCTGCTCTGCGCAAAGCCAGTATCAGGTACAAATGGGGGTTCCCCACCAGGCTCCTAATAACCAAGGACAACCAGACTGTGGTGGTTACCACACCCTCCCAGGGTTTGACACTCCTCACATCTTGGGGCCTGATGCTAGAACCCCTGAATACATGGGCTCAACTTCAACCTAGCCTGAGAGCCTCAGCCCCGGAGTGGTCAGCCAAAGACCAGAGACCAAAGCCCTCCAAGACACAACATCCACAGGAACCTAACGAACACCCTGAGACCACTCCTTAAGCTCTGAACTAGGCCTTCTGGCCCTAAATACATAAGTATTAGACATAGTAGCTCAGCTGAGCAGAAAACTATCAAAATCTATGCTTGTTTCATAAGTTACATGTTACATTTTCTTGTTATGTTACCCACTGTTACTTTAATATTGAAGTTTTAGCACCTAATGTTAAGTTATTATTAGTCTTAGAGCGGGGCTGGCGTTGTAATCTTATCGCACTAGCTCCTGAGCCTCAGGCCCCCCCCCCCCATATTGAAGCCCACGTCAGGGCTCTTTTGAGGTGGACTATTTCCACCGCGCCTGAGACACTATTTTGTGTCTTTTATTATTTTTTCCTTCCTTATCCCCACCTTACCTTTCACTTAGTACCCCAGACTGAGATACTTTGACTCTGTACATCTGACATCTAGACAGCCCAACCTATGGCCAGTTCCTCTTTAAGATTTCTTACTCACAATGTCAGAGGTCTTAATACTCCCTTCAAACGAAGCCTTTTGCTACGCTCTCTGAAACACCATGTTGTATTTCTCCAGGAGACACACTGGCTGACAGGTGATCCACTCAGACTCTCCTCTAAGACATATACACACATAGAATATGCCCCCTTCAATAAAAAGGCCAGGGGCACTGCTATTTTCCTGCACAGACGACTTGCCGTTGAGCCCATCCTGACCATTAAGGACCCACAGGCCAGATATTTTATCCTGATCTGTAAGCTTAATCATGTATTATACACTCTTGTTTCTGTTTATCTGCCCAATACGCACCAACCTAAGTATCTGAAGCACATTCTTTATGTGATAGATCAGTACAAACAAGGTAGAGTCATTATTTCGGGAGACTTTAACATGGCCTGGGACCTGAAAGAAGATAGAAAATCCTCTGACTCACACAAGACGCACTTAGCTGCGGGTCGACTTGCCATCAAATTTCGTAACCTTATTTCCTGCTCGGGTTATTATGACATTTGGAGGGCTACTCATTCTAGGGATCACAACTACACACACTACTCACAGCCGCACCAACAATATTCCAGACTGGACTATATCTTCTCTTCGGCAGACTCACTTGACCTCATTACCAAGGCTTCTATATCTCTCTGCCCCTGATCTGACCACAACTGTGTCTTCGCTGATATTATTTCCACTAACACCACGCGTATTAGAGCCTCTTGGCGCATGCCACATAACCTCTTACATGACATCCCTTTCAGAGAAAGTCTGCACACAGAAATCAAGCATTTCATACACGCTAACAATAATGCCCAAATTAGAGATGACACCTTATGGGGTGCCGTAAAAGCGACCATTAGAGGGGTCATGATATCTAAGCAGGCGAACCTTAGAAGACAAGCGGGACTAACATTATCGCAGGCTCACATTAAACTGAGGACACTAGAATCTCAAAACAGAGTTACACCCTTATGTTCTCTAGCAGTACAGATATCTGACATTAAGAATCACATCTAATCGAACTCAGGAGATCCCAAGACAATTTAACCAAATTAAAACAATTGTTTTATTATAAGAGCAATAAGGCAGACACCCTTCTGGCCAATAAACTTAGAAACAGAACCAGTGCCTCACGAATACATAGCATTTCCACTGCAGGTTCCCTTCTCAAAATCCCATCGCAGATTGGGGAGGCATTTGCCGAATACTATTCCAATCTCTATAATATAGATTAATCTGAAAGTCCCCACTCAGCCTCTCTAGATAAAGTGTGGGAGTATTTTAATTCCTTGAACCTCCTGTCCCTCTCATCTGACCAAAGAGAGTCCCTGACTTCCCCGTTCTCTATTAGGGAAGTACAACAAGTAATTAAGAACTCAAAGTCCTTTAAATCTCCAGGCCCAGATGGTTTTCCTGTACACTTCTATAAAATCTACTCCCAAGAACTCTCCCCTCTACTCCTCAGACTTTTTAAACTAGCCTGGATTGAGGGTGTGTTTAAGAAAGAATTCCACCATCATAACAATCCTAAAACCCAACAAGGACCCTACCCTCTGCGCCAGCTATAGGCCAATTTTGCTAATCAATACTGACACAAAAGTTTACTCAAAACTCCTGGCTAATTGCATTGCTAACTTACTTCCTCACTTGATCAATCCAGATCAGGTGGGGTTTATCCCAAAAAGAGAGGGACCTGATAATACCAGGAGGCTGTTGAACGTTCTAGGCCTCTCCTCTAGCCTTCACAACCATTGGCGATTATCTCATTAGACGCCGAAAAGGCCTTTGATCAAGTGAGATCGCAGTTCCTGTGGGAAGTGCTTGAGATCTTTCGATTCCCTAGCGACCTTATAGGGGCAATTAAGGCCCTATATTCTAATCCTTCTGCTCTAGTGAGGGGACTTGGTTTCCAAACATCCCCTTTCACTATATCCAACGGAACTAGGCAGGGCTGTCCCTTATTGCCCCTGCTCTTTGTGCTAGCCATTGAGCCTCTAGCCGAACAGATTAGAGCGGACCCCCGTATGTGTGGAGTCACCCTCTGTGGCACCAGGCATAAAATTGCTTTGTTCGCACCCTTTTCTCATCTGACCTCACTCTTACTCTCCCAAGACTCTTGCAAATCGTGGAAGAATTTAATGCTCATTCTTTCTATAAATTAAACGTTTCAAAAACAGAGATATATACCCAAGACTTTGGAAGCTCGACTCTAGCTTCCCTAAAGTCCAAATACCCATTCTGCTGGACGGAATCTTCGGTATTGCATCTTGGAGTCAAACTATCTAGCGATCTGACCCGAGTCATCAAGGACAACTATCTCCCATTACTGTCAGAACTCTGCTCACTCAATAAAAGGTGGAACCTGTCTCAGGTTTCATGGATGGGACAGATCGCAGCCCTAAAAATGTCCTTTCTACCTCGACTCACATATCTGTTCTGATGCCTCCCAATCAGAGTCCCCAGACAAATCCTCCTGCAATTCCAGAGCGAACTTACCAAGCATATTTGGCAGGGTAAACCGCCAAGAGTGGCGCAAAAAGTTCTACAACTACCTCGGGAATGTGGTGGGTTGGGTTCTCCCTCGATAGTTAGATATCATGAGGGGGCAATGCTCACCCACGTCTCGCAGTGGGGAGTTAAATAATCCTCCTGCAAATGGCACTCCATTGAGCAGGCCTCTTGCCTTACAACCTAGACTTACGTGACTTAATCTGGATGCCTCCTCATTGTTGTAGGGAACTGACTTTGTCAAACCCTATCATTCGGGAATGTCTGTATTTCTGGGACAAAATACGCCACTCTGGACACATAGCCCCACACCCCTCCCCTATCACTTCTCTTGCTGGATTACTAGCGGGTTTGCAGGGCACTCACTCGTTGAAATGGGCTCAGCTGGGTGTCAACGTGGTCTCGAACCTCTGGCTCTCTCCACCGAGGGTCGGATTTAGACCCATCTCTCAGATCGGTACCAAACTGGTTCTACCACAGTATATGATATTTGAATATCATAGAATTAAAAGTTTCCTGATTAGCTGGGGCTTCAAGCCTGTGCTGGTCCACCCCCTAACCACTTGGGAGACCACATGGAATCAAGGCAATAGACTTAGTAGACCCCTTTCCCGCCACTTCACCCTCCTGGGCCTTAACCCACAATTGGAGACAGCGGCTCACCTTCTGAGATGGGAGTCCCTGCTTGGGAGGTCAGTCACTATAGACACCTGGGGACACATTCTTGAACGCACCCAGAAAGCTATACATTGCACCATCCTATTTGAGACCTACTATAAATTGTTGGCCCACTGGTATTACGTCCCCACTAGACTGGCTAAAATATTCCCTGGTACGTCCCCTCATTGTTGGAGAGGCTGTGGCCAGAGGGGTGACTCCTTGCACATTTGGTGGGAATGCCCCAAACTTCACCCTCTATGGAATAGGTGCTTTCGGGTTCTCCCCAAACTAGGTATATCTCTTAGCAGCTCACCATCGGTTGCCCTCCTACATATTAGTGTGCACACTCTTCCTAAGCACCACGCATATATAAGCATTTACCTCTTTATGTCAATAAAACATTTAATAGTTTGTGATTGGAAGAAAGAATCCCCGCCTAGTTGGACTAGGGTTTGCTCCTATATGGCTTATAGTGATGTCCCGAACTGTTCGCCCGCGAACGGTTCACAGCGAACATAGCTTGTTCGCGTTCGCGGCTGCGGGCGAACACATGGCGATGTTCAATCCGCCCCCTATGTGTCATCATTGAGGAAACTTTGACCCTGTATGTCACAGCCGTCTGACACATTAGAGCCAATCAACATCAGACACTCCCTCACAGACCCTCCCAGCTACTCGGAAGCCGCCATTTTAGACTCATAACGACCTTGCTTTCTTAGTGAGAGGACGTGTTGTGTTTGTGCTCCTGACATTATAGGGAAATACATAGCTAGGCTAGTGTATTTAGTGTCCACTACAGTCCAGAAGGACTCCACTCATCTCTGCTGCAAGGACAGCACCCCAAAAAGCCCTTTTTAGGGCTATATTTCATGCCTTTTTTTTTCCGTATTTTTATTAGCATTTGCCTGGCTTTCAGCCTGTGTGTTTAAGGCTCACAGCATATGCTGTGATTACTGCCACCACTGATATCTCCCTAACAACATTAGTTTAAATTTAACTAACCAAAAAATTTTATTATTTTGCTAGTGTAATTTTTTTTCATTTTCTATCAGGCCTGTGTCACACAGCATATACTCTGGTTCATTGCTCTGTGCCAGCCACCAGTGTTAATATCCGTTTATAACATTATTTTAAATTAAAAAAAAAAAAAAAAAATAATGTTGCTAGTGTAATCTAATTACATTTTCTATCAGGCCTGTGTCTGTCAGGCTCACTCAGCATTAATATACCTCATTTTTTTCAGTTTTTTGGTTAATTGGTCTGTGCCAGGCAGCCACCACTCATATCTTCTTCACCTTAATTTAAATATAAAAAAAAAAAAAGTTTAAATTTTTTTGATAGTGTAATCTAATATAATTTTCTATCAGGCCTGTGTGTTTTGCTGACATACAGAGCCTACTGTGTTTACTTGCTGCCCTCTCTAGTCTATGAGCCACGACTCATATGTGTTTAACCTTTTTTTAATTTCCCCCCCAAAAAAATAATTTAAATTATTTTTCTAGTGTAATCTAAAAGTATTTTCTATCAGGCGTGTGTGTATCTGACTTACAGAGCCTACTGTTTTTAATAGCTGCCCTTCCAAGGCTATCAGCCACGACTCATATGTATGTGCTTAACCTTTTTCTTTAAATTCCCCAAAAAAAGTCTTTAAATCATTATGCTAGTGTAATCTAATTTTATTTTCTATCAGGCCTGTGTCTGTCTATCTGACTTACACAGCATACTGTTGTTAATTGCTGCCCTACGTAGCAGCCAGCCAGTGCGACCACTCATATGTGCATTGCACTTCTTAACATAATTTTAATATTAAAATCTAAAATTTTAAAATATTTTGCTAGTGTATTCTAACTTAATTTTCTATCAGGCCTGTGTTTTTGTCACTTACACAGCATACTGTGTTAAATTGCTGCCCTACCTACCATCCACAACTCATATCTGCCAGCCTGTGTGCCAGGCCCAACTAGCCAATTAGTGGCACCAATCATAATTCTCGTAACAGTATCAAAAAAATTTAAATTCATAATTTTTTGGACTGCAAATATTCAGTCTACTAGTGCCATTGAATTGCAGTTTCCTCCTGCCTGGCAGCCTGTGTGCCAGGCACAAACTAGCCAATTAGTGCCACCAATCCTAGTTGTTGTAAAAGTATTGTTAATCTTAAAAATTCCAAATTGATCGCTTGTGATTCATCACTTTGCTCGTGCCATTGAATTGCACTTTCCTCCTGCCTGCCAGCGTGTTTTCCAGGCCCAACTAGCCAATTAGTGGAACCAATCATAATTCTTGTAACAGTATATAAAAAAATAAAAATCATAATTTTTTGGACTGCAAATATTCAGTTTTCTAGTGCCATTGAATTGCATTTACCTCCTGCCTGCCAGCCTGTGTGCCAGGCCGTCTTGCCAACTATTTACACCAATCATAATTGTTGTCACAGTATTGTTACTAATTAAAATTAAAACATTTTTGATTGTTGATCTTAATCCTCAGTTTGCGCGTGCCATTGAATTCTACTGCCTTCCAAGCCTGTGTGCCAGGCCTACTTTCAAAATATTTACACCAATCATATTTGTTGTCACAGTATTCTTAATAATTAAAGATTAAAATTTTTGGTAATTGTTGTTCTGAATCCTCAGGCCTAGATTTGGAGTTCGGCGGTAGCCGTCAAAACCAGCGTTAGAGGCTCCTAACGCTGGTTTTGGCCGCCCGCTGGTATTTGGAGTCAGTGATTAAAGGGTCTAACACTCACTTTTCAGCCGCGACTTTTCCATACCGCAGATCCCCCTACGCCATTTGCGTAGCCTATCTTTTCAATGGGATCTTTCTAACGCTGGTATTTAGAGTCGTTTCTGAAGTGAGCGTTAGAGCTCTAACGACAAAACTCCAGCCGCCTGAAAATAGCAGGAGTTAAGAGCTTTCTGGCTGACGCCGGTTTATAAAGCTCTTAACTACTGTACCCTAAAGTACACTAACACCCATAAACTACCTATGTACCCCTAAACCGAGCTCCCCCCACATCGCCGCCACTCGATTAAAATTTTTAACCCCTAATCTGCCGACCGCCACCTACGTTATACTTATGTACCCCTAATCTGCTGCCCCTAACCCCGCCGACCCCTATATTATATTTCTTACCCCTAACTTGCCCCCCACAACGTCGCCGCAAGCTACTTAAAATAATTAACCCCTAATCTTCCGACCGCAAATCGCTGCCACCTACGTTATCCCTATGTACCCCTAATCTGCTACCCCTAACATCGCCGACCCCTATATTATATTTATTAACCCCTAATCTGCCCCCCTCAACGTCGCCGACACCTGCCTACACTTATTAACCCCTAATCTGCCGAGCGGACCTGAGCGCTACTATAATAAAGTTATTAACCCCTAATCCGCCTCACTAACCCTATCATAAATAGTATTAACCCCTAATCTGCCCTCCCTAACATCGCCGACACCTAACTTCAATTATTAACCCCTAATCTGCCGACCGGAGCTCACCGCTATTCTAATAAATGTATTAACCCCTAAAGCTAAGTCTAACCCTAACACCCCCCTAAGTTAAATATAATTTTTATCTAACGAAATAAATTAACTCTTATTAAATAAATGATTCCTATTTAAAGCTAAATACTTACCTGTAAAATACATCCTAATATAGCTACAATATAAATTATAATTATATTATAGCTATTTTAGAATTAATATTTATTTTACAGGTAACTTTGTAATTATTTTAACCAGGTACAATAGCTATTAAATAGTTAAGAACTATTTAATAGTTACCTAGTTAAAATAATAACAAAATTACCTGTAAAATAAGTCCTAACCTAAGATATAATTAAACCTAACACTACCCTATCAATAAAATAATTAAATAAACTACCTACAATTACCTACAATTAACCTAACACTACACTATCAATAAATTAATTAAACACAATTCCTACAAATAAATACAATTAAATAAACTAGCTAAAGTACAAAAAATAAAAAAGATCTAAGTTACAGAAAATAAAAAAATATTTACAAACATAATAAAAATATTACAACAATTTTAAACTAATTACACCTACTCTAAGCCCCCTAATAAAATAACAAAGCCCCCCAAAATAAAAAATTCCCTACCCTATTCTAAATTAAAAAAGTTACAAGCTCTTTTACCTTACCAGCCCTGAACAGGGCCCTTTGCGGGGCATGCCCCAAGAATTTCAGCTCTTTTGCCTGTAAAAGAATAAATACAATACCCCCCCCCCCAACATTACAACCCACCACCCACATACCCCTAATCTAACCCAAACCCCCCTTAAATAAACCTAACACTAAGCCCCTGAAGATCTTCCTACCTTGTCTTCACCATACCAGGTTCACCGATCCGTCCTGAAGAGCTCCTCCGATGTCCTGATCCAAGCCCAAGCGGGGGCTGAAGAGGTCCATGATCCGGTCAAAGTCTTCATCCAAGCGGGGCAGAAGAGGATCTTCCATCCGATTGAAGTCATCATCCAGGCGGCATCTTCGATCTTCTTCCATCCGGAGCGAAGCGGCAGGATCCTGAAGACATCCAGCGCGGAACATCCATCCGGACCGACGACTGAACGACGAATGACTGTTCCTTTAAGGGACGTCATCCAAGATGGCGTCCCTCGAATTCCGATTGGCTGATAGGATTCTATCAGCCAATCGGAATTAAGGTAGGAATTTTCTGATTGGCTGATGGAATCAGCCAATCAGAATCAAGTTCAATCCGATTGGCTGATCCAATCAGCCAATCAGATTGAGCTCGCATTCTATTGGCTGTTCCGATCAGCCAATAGAATGCGAGCTCAATCTGATTGGCTGATTGGATCGGCCAATCGGATTGAACTAGATTCTGATTGGCTGATTCCATCAGCCAATCAGAAAATTCCTACCTTAATTCCGATTGGCTGATAGAATCCTATCAGCCAATCGGAATTCGAGGGACGCCATCTTGGATGACGTCCCTTAAAGGAACAGTCATTCGTCGTTCAGTCGTCGGTCCGGATGGATGTTCCGCGCTGGATGTCTTCAGGATCCTGCCGCTTCGCTCCGGATGGAAGAAGATCGAAGATGCCGCCTGGATGATGACTTCAATCGGATGGAAGATCCTCTTCTGCCCCGCTTGGATGAAGACTTTGACCGGATCATGGACCTCTTCAGCCCCCGCTTGGGCTTGGATCAGGACATCGGAGGAGCTCTTCAGGACAGATCGGTGAACCTGGTATGGTGAAGACAAGGTAGGAAGATCTTCAGGGGCTTAGTGTTAGGTTTATTTAAGGGGGGTTTGGGTTAGATTAGGGGTATGTGGGTGGTGGGTTGTAATGTTGGGGGGGGGGGTATTGTATTTATTCTTTTACAGGCAAAAGAGCTGAAATTCTTGGGGCATGCCCCGCAAAGGGCCCTGTTCAGGGCTGGTAAGGTAAAAGAGCTTGTAACTTTTTTAATTTAGAATAGGGTAGGGAATTTTTTATTTTGGGGGGCTTTGTTATTTTATTAGGGGGCTTAGAGTAGGTGTAATTAGTTTAAAATTGTTGTAATATTTTTATTATGTTTGTAAATATTTTTTTATTTTCTGTAACTTAGATCTTTTTTATTTTTTGTACTTTAGCTAGTTTATTTAATTGTATTTATTTGTAGGAATTGTGTTTAATTAATTTATTGATAGTGTAGTGTTAGGTTAATTGTAGGTAATTGTAGGTAGTTTATTTAATTATTTTATTGATAGGGTAGTGTTAGGTTTAATTATATCTTAGGTTAGGACTTATTTTACAGGTAATTTTGTTATTATTTTAACTAGGTAACTATTAAATAGTTCTTAACTATTTAATAGCTATTGTACCTGGTTAAAATAATTACAAAGTTACCTGTAAAATAAATATTAATCCTAAAATAGCTATAATATAATTATAATTTATATTGTAGCTATATTAGGATGTATTTTACAGGTAAGTATTTAGCTTTAAATAGGAATCATTTATTTAATAAGAGTTAATTTATTTCGTTAGATAAAAATTATATTTAACTTAGGGGGGTGTTAGTGTTAGGGTTAGACTTAGCTTTAGGGGTTAATACATTTATTAGAATAGCGGTGAGCTCCGGTCGGCAGATTAGGGGTTAATAATTGAAGGTAGGTGTCGGCGATGTTAGGGAGGGCAGATTAGGGGTTAATACTATTTATGATAGGGTTAGTGAGGCGGATTAGGGGTTAATAACCTTATTATAGTAGCGCTCAGGTCCGCTCGGCAGATTAGGGTTAATAAGTGTAGGCAGGTGTCGGCGACGTTGAGGGGGGCAGATTAGGGGTTAATAAATATAATATAGGGGTCGGCGATGTTAGGGCAGCAGATTAGGGGTACATAGGGATAATGTAGGTTGCGGTGGTTTACGGAGCGGCAGATTAGGGGTTTAAAAAAATATGCAGGGGTCAGCGATAGCGGGGGCGGCAGATTAGGGGTTAATAAGTGTAAGGTTAGGGGTGTTTAGACTCGGGGTACATGTTAGAGTGTTAGGTGCAGACGTAGGAAGTGTTTCCCCATAGGAAACAATGGGGCTGCGTTAGGAGCTGAACGCTGCTTTTTTGCAGGTGTTAGGTTTTTTTTCAGCTCAAACAGCCCCATTGTTTCCTATGGGAGAATCGTGCACGAGCACGTTTTTGAGGCCGGCCGCGTCCGTAAGCAACTCTGGTATCGAGAGTTGCATTTGCGGTAAAAATGCTCTACGCTCCTTTTTTGGAGCCTAACGCAGCATTTGATTAAACTCTCGATACCAGAGTTAAATTTATGGTGCGGCCAGAAAAAAGCCCGCGGAGCGTTAGCAGCCCTTTTACCGCCGAACTCCAAATCTAGGCCTCAGTTTGCTCGTGCCATTGAATTGCACTTTCCTCCTGCCTTGCAGCCTGTGTGCCAGGCCCACCTAGCCAATTATTCCCAGCAATCATATTTCTTTTAACAGTATTGCAAAAATTGTCAATCATCACTGTTTTGACTGTCAGTATTCAGTCTCCTAGTGTCCTTGAATTGCATTTACCTCCTGCCTGCCAGCCTTTTGTGCCAGGCCTTCTTGCCAACTATGCACACCAATCATAATTGTTGTCACAGTATAGTTACTAATTAAAATTAAAAAAAAATTGATTCTTGATCTTAATCCTCAGTTTGCTCGTGCCATTGAATTGCACTTTTCTCCTGCCTGCCAGCCTGTGTGCCAGGCCTACTTTCAAAATATTTACACCAATCATATTTGTTGTCACAGTATTCTTAATAATTAAAAATTAAGATTTTTGGTAATAGTTGTTCTGAATCCTCAGTTTGCTCGTGCCATTGAATTGCACTTTCCTCCTGCCTTGCAGCCTGTGTGCCAGGCCCACCTAGCCAATTATTCCCAGCAATCATATTTCTTTTAACAGTATTGCAAAAATTGTCAATCATCACTTTTTTGACTGTCAGTATTCAGTCTCCTAGTGTCCTTGAATTGCATTTACCTCCTGCCTGCCAGCCTTTTGTGCCAGGCCGTCTTGCTAACTATTTACACCAATCATAATTGTTGTCACAGTATTGTTACTAATTAAAATTAAAAGTTTTTTGATTTTTGTTCTTAATCCTCAGTTTGCTTGTGCCATTGAATTGCACTTTTCTCCTGCCTGCCAGCCTGTGTGCCAGGCCTACTTTCAAAATATTTACACCAATCATATTTGTTGTCACAGTATTCTTAATAATTAAAAATTTAAATTTTTGGTAATAGTTGTTCTGAATCCTCAGTTTGCTCGTGCCATTGAATTGCACTTTCCTCCTGCCTTGCAGCCTGTGTGCCAGGCCCACCTAGCCAATTATTCCCAGCAATCATATTTCTTTTAACAGTATTGCAAAAATTGTCAATCATCACTGTTTTGACTGTCAGTATTCAGTCTCCTAGTGTCCTTGAATTGCATTTACCTCCTGCCTGCCAGCCTTTTGTGCCAGGCCGTCTTGCCAACTATTTACACCAATCATAATTGTTGTCACAGTATTGTTACTAATTAAAATTAAAAGTTTTTTGATTCTTGTTCTTAATCCTCAGTTTGCTCGTGCCATTGAATTGCACTTTTCTCCTGCCTGCCAGCCTGTGTGCCAGGCCTACTTTCAAAATATGTACACCAATCATATTTGTTGTCACAGTATTCTTAATTATTAAAAATTAAATTTTTTGGTAATAGTTGTTCTGAATCCTCAGTTTGCTCGTGCCATTGAATTGTACTTTCCTCTTGCCTTGCAGCCTGTGTGCCAGGCCCACCTAGCCAATTATTCCCAGCAATCATATTTATTTTAACAGTATTGCAAAAATTGTCAATCATCGCTGTTTTGACTGTCAGTATTCAGTCTCCTAGGCCTAGATTTGGAGTTCGGCGGTAGCCGTCAAAACCAGCGTTAGAGGCTCCTAACGCTGGTTTTGGCCGCCCGCTGGTATTTGGAGTCAGTGATTAAAGGGTCTAACGCTCACTTTTCAGCCGCGACTTTTCTATACCGCAGATCCCCCTATGCCATTTGCGTAGCCTATCTTTTCAATGGGATCTTTCTAACGCTGGTATTTAGAGTCGTTTCTGAAGTGAGCGTTAGAGCTCTAACGACAAGATTCCAGCCGCCTGAAAATAGCAGGAGTTAAGAGCTTTCTGGCTAACGCCGGTTTATAAAGCTCTTAACTACTGTACCCTAAAGTACACTAACACCCATAAACTACCTATGTACCCCTAAACCGAGGTCCCCCCACATCGCCGCCACTCGATTTAAATTTTTAACCCCTAATCTTCCGACCGCCACCTACGTTATACTTATGTACCCCTAATCTGCTGCCCCTAACCCCGCCGACCCCTATATTATATTTCTTAACCCCTAACTTGCCCCCCACAACGTCGCCGCCAGCTACTTAAAATAATTAACCCCTAATCTTCCGACCGCAAATCGCCGCCACCTACGTTATCCCTATGTACCCCTAATCTGCTGCCCCTAACATCGCCGACCCCTATATTATATTTATTAACCCCTAATCTGCCCCCCTCAACGTCGCCGACACCTGCCTACACTTATTAACCCCTAATCTGCCGAGCGGACCTGAGCGCTACTATAATAAAGTTATGAACCCCTAACCCGCCTCACTAACCCTATCATAAATAGTATTAACCCCTAATCTGCCCTCCCTAACATCGCCGACACCTAACTTCAATTATTAACCCCTAATCTGCCGACCGGAGCTCACCGCTATTCTAATAAATGTATTAACCCCTAAAGCTAAGTCTAACCCTAACACTAACACCCCCCTAAGTTAAATATAATTTTTATCTAACGAAATAAATTAACTCTTATTAAATAAATTATTCCTATTTAAAGCTAAATACTTACCTGTAAAATAAACCCTAATATAGCTACAATATAAATTATAATTATATTATAGCTATTTTAGGATTAATATTTATTTTACAGGCAACTTTGTAATTATTTTAACCAGGTACAATAGCTATTAAATAGTTAAGAACTATTTAATAGTTACCTAGTTAAAATAATAACAAATTTACCTGTAAAATAAATCCTAACCTAAGATATAATTAAACCTAACACTAGACTATCAATAAAATAATTAAATAAACTACCTACAATTACCTACAATTAACCTAACACTACACTATCAATAAATTAATTAAACACAATTCCTACAAATAAATACAATTAAATAAACTAGCTAAAGTACAAAAAATAAAAAAGAACTAAGTTACAGAAAATTAAAAAATATTTACAAACATAATAAAAATATTACAACAATTTTAAACTAATTACACCTACTCTAAGCCCCCTAATAAAATAACAAAGCCCCCCAAAATAAAAAATTCCCTACCCTATTCTAAATTAAAAAAGTTACAAGCCCAGCCCTGAACAGGGCCCTTTGCGGGGCATGCCCCAAGAATTTCAGCTCTTTTGCCTGTAAAAGAATAAATACAATACCCCCCCCAACCCCAACATTACAACCCACCACCCACATACCCCTAATCTAACCCAAACCCCCCTTAAATAAGCCTAACACTAAGCCCCTGAAGATCTTCCTACCTTGTCTTCACCATACCAGGTTCACCGATCCGTCCTGAAGAGCTCCTCCGATGTCCTGATCCAAGCCCAAGCGGGGGCTGAAGAGGTCCATGATCCGGTCAAAGTCTTCATCCAAGCGGGGCAGAAGAGGATCTTGTAGGTAGTTTATTTAATTATTTTATTGATAGTCTAGTGTTAGGTTTAATTATATCTTAGGTTAGGATTTATTTTACAGGTAAATTTGTTATTATTTTAACTAGGTAACTATTAAATAGTTCTTAACTATTTAATAGCTATTGTACCTGGTTAAAATAATTACAAAGTTGCCTGTAAAATAAATATTAATCCTAAAATAGCTATAATATAATTATAATTTATATTGTAGCTATATTAGGATTTATTTTACAGGTAAGTATTTAGCTTTAAATAGGAATAATTTATTTAATAAGAGTTAATTTATTTCGTTAGATAAAAATTATATTTAACTTAGGGGGGTGTTAGTGTTAGGGTTAGACTTAGCTTTAGGGGTTAATACATTTATTAGAATAGCGGTGAGCTCCGGTCGGCAGATTAGGGGTTAATAATTGAAGTTAGGTGTCGGCGATGTTAGGGAGGGCAGATTAGGGGTTAATACTATTTATGATAGGGTTAGTGAGGCGGGTTAGGGGTTCATAACTTTATTATAGTAGCGCTCAGGTCCGCTCGGCAGATTAGGGGTTAATAAGAGTAGGGAGGTGTCGGCGACGTTGAGGGGGGCAGATTAGGGGTTAATAAATATAATATAGGGGTCGGCGATGTTAGGGCAGCAGATTAGGGGTACATAGGGATAACGTAGGTGGCGGCGGTTTACGGAGCGGCAGATTAAGGGTTAAAAAAAATATGCAGGGGTCAGCGATAGCGGGGGCGGCAGATTAGGGGTTAATAAGTGTAAGGGTAGGGGTGTTTAGACTCGGGGTACATGTTAGAGTGTTAGGTGCAGACGTAGGAAGTGTTCCCCCATAGGAAACAATGGGGCTGCGTTAGGAGCTGAACGCTGCTTTTTTGCAGGTGTTAGGTTTTTTTTCAGCTCAAACAGTCCCATTGTTTCCTATGGGAGAATCGTGCACGAGCACGTTTTGGAGGCCGGCTGCGTCCGTAAGCAACTCTGGTATCGAGAGTTGCATTTGCGGTAAAAATGCTCTACGCTCCTTTTTTGGAGCCTAACGCAGCATTTGTTTGAACTCTCGATACCAGAGTTAATTTTATGGTGCGGCCAGAAAAAAGCCCGCGGAGCGTTAACAGCCCTTTTACCGCCGAACTCCAAATCTAGGCCCTAGTGTCCTTGAATTGCATTTACCTCCTGCCTGCCAGCCTTTTGTGCCAGGCCGTCTTGCCAACTATTTACACCAATCATAATTGTTGTCACAGTATTGTTACTAATTAAAATTAAAAGTTTTTTGATTCTTGTTCTTAATCCTCAGTTTTCTCGTGCCATTGAATTGTACTTTTCTCCTGCCTGCCAGCCTGTGTGCCAGGCCTACTTTCAAAATATTTACACCAATCATATTTGTTGTCACAATATTCTAAATAATTAAAAATTAAAATTTTTGGTAATTGTTGTTCTGAATCCTCAGTTTGCTCGTGCCATTGAATTGCACTTTCCTCCTGCCTTGCAGCCTGTGTGCCAGGCCCACCTAGCCAATTATTCCCAGCAATCATATTTCTTTTAACAGTATTGCAAAAATTGTCAATCATCACTGTTTTGACTGTCAGTATTCAGTCTCCTAGTGTCCTTGAATTGCATTTACCTCCTGCCTGCCAGCTTTTTGTGCGAGGCCGTCTTGCCAACTATTTACACCAATCATAATTGTTGTCACAGTATTGTTACTAATTAAAATTAAAAGTTTTTTGATTCTTGTTCTTAATCCTCAGTTTGCTCGTGCCATTGGATTGCACTTTTCTCCTGCCTGCCAGCCTGTGTGCCAGGCCTACTTTCAAAATATTTACACCAATCATATTTGTTGTCACACTATTCTTAATAATTAAAAATTAAAAAATTTGGTAATAGTTGTTCTGAATCCTCAGTTTGCTCTTGCCATTGAATTGCACTTTCCTCCTGCCTTGCAGCCTGTGTGCCAGGCCCACCTAGCCAATTATTCCCAGCAATCATATTTCTTTTAACAGTATTGCAAAAATTGTCAATCATCACTTTTTTGACTGTCAGTATTCAGTCTCCTAGTGTCCTTGAATTGCATTTACCTGCTGCCTGCCAGCCTGTGTGCCAGGCCGTCTTGCCAACTATTTACACCTATCATAATTTTTGTCACAGTATTGTTACTAATTAAAATTAAAAAAAATTTGATGGTTGATCTTAATCCTCAGTTTGCTCGTGCCATTGAATTGCACTTTTCTCCTGCCTGCCAGCCTCTGTGCCAGGCCTACTTTTAAAATATTTACACCAATCATATTTGTTGTCACAATATTCTAAATAATTAAAAATTAAAATTTTTGGTAATTGTTGTTCTGAATCCTCAGTTTGCTCGTGCCATTGAATTGCACTTTCCTCCTGCCTTGCAGCCTGTGTGCCAGGCCCACCTAGCCAATTATTCCCAGCAATCATATTTCTTTTAACAGTATTGCAAAAATTGTCAATCATCACTGTTTTGACTGTCAGTATTCAGTCTCCTAGTGTCCTTGAATTGCATTTACCTCCTGCCTGCCAGCTTTTTGTGCGAGGCCGTCTTGCCAACTATTTACACCAATCATAATTGTTGTCACAGTATTGTTACTAATTAAAAGTTTTTTGATTCTTGTTCTTAATCCTCAGTTTGCTCGTGCCATTGAATTGCACTTTTCTCCTGCCTGCCAGCCTGTGTGCCAGGCTTACTTTCAAAATATTTACACCAATCATATTTGTTGTCACACTATTCTTAATAATTAAAAATTAAAATTTTTGGTAATAGTTGTTCTGAATCCTCAGTTTGCTCTTGCCATTGAATTGCACTTTCCTCCTGCCTTGCAGCCTGTGTGCCAGGCCCACCTAGCCAATTATTCCCAGCAATCATATTTCTTTTAACAGTATTGCAAAAATTGTCAATCATCACTGTTTTGACTGTCAGTATTCAGTCTCCTAGTGTCCTTGAATTGCATTTACCTCCTGCCTGCCAGCCTTTTGTGCCAGGCAGTCTTGCCAACTATTTACACCAATCATAATTGTTGTCACAGTATTGTTACTAATTAAAATTAAAAGTTTTTTGTTTTTTGTTCTTAATCCTCAGTTTGCTTGTGCCATTGAATTGCACTTTTCTCCTGCCTGCCAGCCTGTGTGCCAGGCCTAATTTCAAAATATTTACACCAATCATATTTGTTGTCACAGTATTCTTAATAATTAAAAATTAAAATTTTTGGTAATAGTTGTTCTGAATCCTCAGTTTGCTCGTCCCATTGAATTGCACTTTCCTCCTGCTTTGCAGCCTGTGTGCCAGGCCCACCTAGCCAATTATTCCCAGCAATCATATTTCTTTTAACAGTATTGCAAAAATTGTCAATCATCACTGTTTTGACTGTCAGTATTCAGTCTCCTAGTGTCCTTGAATTGCATTTACCTCCTGCCTGCCAGCCTTTTGTGCCAGGCCGTCTTGCCAACTATTTACACCAATCATAATTGTTGTCACAGTATTGTTACTAATTAAAATTAAACGTTTTTTGATTCTTGTTCTTAATCCTCAGTTTGCTCGTGCCATTGAATTGCACTTTTCTCCTGCCTGCCAGCCTGTGTGCCAGGCCTACTTTCAAAATATTTACACCAATCATATTTGTTGTCACAGTATTCTTAATAATTAAAAGTTAACATTTTTGGTAATAGTTGTTCTGAATCCTCAGTTTGCTCGTGCCATTGAATTGCACTTTCCTCTTGCCTTGCAGCCTGTGTGCCAGGCCCACCTAGCCAATTATTCCCAGCAATCATATTTCTTTTAACAGTATTGCAAAAATTGTCAATCATCACTGTTTTGACTGTCAGTATTCAGTCTCCTAGTGTCCTTGAATTGCATTTACCTCCTGCCTGCCAGCCTTTTGTGCCAGGCCGTCTTGCCAACTATTTACACCAATCATAATTGTTGTCACAGTATTGTTACTAATTAAAATTAAAAGTTTTTTAATTCTTGTTCTTAATCCTCAGTTTTCTCGTGCCATTGAATTGCACTTTTCTCCTGCCTGCCAGCCTGTGTGCCAGGCCTACTTTCAAAATATTTACACCAATCATATTTGTTGTCACAGTATTCTTAATAATTAAAAATTAAAATTTTTGGTAATAGTTGTTCTGAATCCTCAGTTTGCTCGTGCCATTGAATTGCACTTTCCTCCTGCCTTGCAGCCTGTGTGCCAGGCCCACCTAGCCAATTATACCCAGCAATCATATTTCTTTTAACAGTATTGCAAAAATTGTCAATCATCACTTTTTTGACTGTCAGTATTCAGTCTCCTAGTGTCCTTAAATTGCATTTACCTCCTGCCTGCCAGCCTGTGTGCCAGGCCGTCTTGCCAACTATTTACACCAATCATAATTTTTGTCACAGTATTGTTACTAATTAAAATTAAAAAAATTTTGATTGTTGATCTTAATCCTCAGTTTGCTCGTGCCATTGAATTGCACTTTTCTCCTGCCTGCCAGCCTGTGTGCCAGGCCTACTTTCAAAATATTTACACCAATCATATTTGTTGTCACAATATTCTAAATAATTAAAAAATTTTGGTAATTGTTGTTCTGAATCCTCAGTTTGCTCATGCCATTGAATTGCACTTTCCTCCTGCCTTGCAGCCTGTGTGCCAGGCCCACCTAGCCAATTATTCCCAGCAATCATATTTCTTTTAACAGTATTGCAAAAATTGTCAATCATCACTGTTTTGACTGTCAGTATTCAGTCTCCTAGTGTCCTTGAATTGCATTTACCTCCTGCCTGCCAGCTTTTTGTGCGAGGCCGTCTTGCCAACTATTTACACCAATCATAATTGTTGTCACAGTATTGTTACTAATTAAAATTAAAAGTTTTTTGATTCTTGTTCTTAATCCTCAGTTTGCTCGTGCCATTGAATTGCACTTTTCTCCTGCCTGCCAGCCTGTGTGCCAGGCCTACTTTCAAAATATTTACACCAATCATATTTGTTGTCACACTATTCTTAATAATTAAAAATTAAAATTTTTGGTAATAGTTGTTCTGAATCCTCAGTTTGCTCTTGCTATTGAATTGCACTTTCCTCCTGCCTTGCAGCCTGTGTGCCAGGCCCACCTAGCCAATTATTCCCAGCAATCATATTTCTTTTAACAGTATTGCAAAAATTGTCAATCATCACTTTTTTGACTGTCAGTATTCAGTCTCCTAGTGTCCTTGAATTGCATTTACCTCCTGCCTGCCAGACTGTGTGCCAGGCCGTCTTGCCAACTATTTACACCAATCATAATTTTTGTCACAGTATTGTTACTAATTAAAATTAAAAAAAAATTGATTGTTGATCTTAATCCTCAGTTTGCTCGTGCCATTGAATTGCACTTTTCTCCTGCCTGCCAGCCTGTGTGCCAGGCCTACTTTTAAAATATTTACACCAATCATATTTGTTGTCACAATATTCTAAATAATTAAAAATTAAAATTTTTGGTAATTGTTGTTCTGAATCCTCAGTTTGCTCGTGCCATTGAATTGCACTTTCCTCCTGCCTTGCAGCCTGTGTGCCAGGCCCACCTAGCCAATTATTCCCAGCAATCATATTTCTTTTAACAGTATTGCAAAAATTGTCAATCATCACTGTTTTGACTGTCAGTATTCAGTCTCCTAGTGTCCTTGAATTGCATTTACCTCCTGCCTGCCAGCTTTTTGTGCGAGGCCGTCTTGCCAACTATTTACACCAATCATAATTGTTGTCACAGTATTGTTACTAATTAAAATTAAAAGTTTTTTGATTCTTGGTCTTAATCCTCAGTTTGCTCGTGCCATTGAATTGCACTTTTCTCCTGCCTGCCAGCCTGTGTGCCAGGCCTACTTTCAAAATATTTACACCAATCATATTTGTTGTCACAGTATTCTTAATAATTAAAAATTAAAATTTTTGGTAATAGTTGTTCTGAATCCTCAGTTTGCTCTTGCCATTGAATTGCACTTTCCTCCTGCCTTGCAGCCTGTGTGCCAGGCCCACCTAGCCAATTATTCCCAGCAATCATATTTCTTTTAACAGTATTGCAAAAATTGTCAATCATCACTGTTTTGACTGTCAGTATTCAGTCTCCTAGTTTCCTTGAATTGCATTTACCTCCTGCCTGCCAGCCTTTTGTGCCAGGCCGTCTTGCCAACTATTTACACCAATCATAATTGTTGTCACAGTATTGTTACTAATTAAAATTAAAAGTTTTTTGATTCTTGTTCTTAATCCTCAGTTTGCTCGTGCCATTGAATTGCACTTTTCTCCTGCCTGCCAGCCTGTGTGCCAGGCCTACTTTCAAAATATTTACACCAATCATATTTGTTGTCAGAGTATTCTTAATAATTAAAAATTAAAATTTTTGGTAATAGATGTTCTGAATCCTCAGTTTGCTCGTGCCATTGAATTGCACTTTCCTCCTGCCTTGCATCCTGTGTGCCGGGCCCAGCTAGCCAATTATTCCAAGCAATCATATTTCTTTTAACAGTATTGCAAAAATTGTCAATCATCACTTTTTTGACTGTCAGTATTCAGTCTCCTAGTGTCCTTGAATTGCATTTACCTCCTGCCTGCCAGCCTTTGTGCCAGGCCGTCTTGCCAACTATTTACACCAATCATAATTGTTGTCACAGTATTGTTACTAATTAAAATTAAAAGTTTTTTGATTCTTGTTCTTAATCCTCAGTTTGCTTGTGCCATTGAATTGCACTTTTCTCCTGCCTGCCAGGCTGTGTGCCAGGCCTACTTTCAAAATATTTACACCAATCATATTTGTTGTCACAGTATTCTTAATAATTAAAAATTTAAATTTTTGGTAATAGTTGTTCTGAATCCTCGGTTGGTTCGTGCCATTGAATTGTACTTTCCTCCTGCCTTGCAGCCTGTGTGCCAGGCCCACCTAGCCAATTATTCCCAGCAATCATATTTCTTTTAACAGTATTGCAAAAATTGTCAATCATCACTGTTTTGACTGTCAGTATTCCGTCTCCTAGTGTCCTTGAATTGCATTTACCTCCTGCCTGCCAGCCTTTTGTGCCAGGCCGTCTTGCCAACTATTTACACCAATCATAATTGTTGTCACAGTATTGTTACTAATTAAAATTAAAAGTTTTTTGATTCTTGTTCTTAATCCTTAGTTTGATCGTGCCATTGAATTGCACTTTTCTCCTGCCTGCCAGCCTGTGTGCCAGGCCTACTTTCAAAATATTTACACCAATCATATTTGTTGTCACAGTATTCTTAATAATTAAAAATTAAAATTTTTGGTAATAGTTGTTCTGAATCCTCAGTTTGCTCATGCCATTGAATTGCACTTTCCTCCTGCCTTACAGCCTGTGTGCCAGGCCCACCTAGCCAATTATTCCCAGCAATCATATTTCTTTTAACAGTATTGCAAAAATTGTCAATCATCACTTTTTTGACTGTCAGTATTCAGTCTCCTAGTGTCCTTGAATTGCATTTACCTCCTGCCTGCCAGCCTGTGTGCCAGGCCATCTTGCCAACTATTTACACCAATCATAAATGTTGTCACAGAATTGTTACTAATTAAAATTAAAAAAAATGTGATTGTTGATCTTTATCCTCAGTTGCTCGTGCCATTGAATTGCACTTTTCTCCTGCCTGCCAGCCTGTGTGCCAGGCCTACTTTCAAAATATTTACACCAATCATATTTATTGTCACAGTATTCTTAATAATTAAAAATTAAAAATTTTGGTAATAGTTGTTCTGAATCCTCAGTTTGCTCGTGCCATTGAATTGCACTTTCCTCCTGCCTTGCAGCCTGTGTGCCAGGCCCACCTAGCTAATTATTCCCAGCAATCATATTTCTTTTAACAGTATTGCTAAAATTGTCAATCATCACTGTTTTGACTGTCAGTATTCAGTCTCCTAGTGTCCTTGAATTGCATTTACCTCCTGCCTGCCAGCCTTTTGTGCCAGGCCGTCTTGCCAACTATGTACACCAATCATAATTGTTGTCACAGTATTGTTACTAATTAAAATTAAAAGTTTTTTGATTCTTGTTCTTAATCCTCAGTTTGCTCGTGCCATTGAATTGCAATTTTCTCCTGCCTGCCAGCCTGTGTGCCAGGCCTACTTTCAAAATATTTACACCAATCATATTTGTTGTCACAGTATTCTTAATAATTAAAAATTACAATTTTTGGTAATAGTTGTTCTGAATCCTCAGTTTGCTCATGCCATTGAATTGCACTTTCCTCCTGCCTTGCAGCCTGTGTGCCAGGCCCACCTAGCCAATTATTCCCAGCAATCATATTTCTTTTAACAGTATTGCAAAAATTGTCAATCATCACTGTTTTGACTGTCAGTATTCAGTCTCCTAGTGTCCTTGAATTGCATTTACCTCCTGCCTGCCAGCCTTTTGTGCCAGGCCATCTTGCCAACTATTTACACCAATCATAATTGTTGTCACATTATTGTTACTAATTAAAATTAAAAGTTTTTTTATTCTTGTTCTTAATCCTCAGTTTGCTCGTGCCATTGAATTGCACTTTTCTCCTGCCTGCCAGCCTGTGTGCCAGGCCTACTTTAAAAATATTTACACCAATCATATTTGTTTTTTGGAATGGGAGTCCCATGGGAGGGACTTCCTGAGAGGAGGAGCTAGATGGAACACGCGAAAGCAGCGTGTTGCAAGCAGGAGCTCGATGGAGATCTTACACCGGTCATAGTCCGTTGTTGGGGTATGCAATTTACTCCCTAGGACACGACCCTACCTGTGTTGGGGTTTTTGACCTGGAAGTCCACCTTCAGCCGATTAAGGCTCAATCGCTAGAGCCACAGCTGTAGTGACCAACTATCTATGCTGAAATAGAGTGCACCTTACACTAAAAGCGGAGACTAATGCCCTTATTACCTGAAGAATTAACTCAAGAGACGCTAAGGTAGCTCACACTGTGAGCAACGATTATCACCATATGACAGTCTAGACGGACTGATTACACTGTCACCACCATAAAACTCTGGACTATTGCAGTTTAACACACCTGCACGATACACCTGTCTGAGTTACGGACCAAAACAGAGCCGGTTTGCACCCAAACAGACTGACCCGCCTATAGAGCTTTAACAGATACAAGGCTACCTGCGGGAGCAGGAGCGGTTCAGAGCAGAGGCGGACTGCGGTGACCATACTGCCACTACCACAGAAACTCTGACTACTGTACCCTGACTCACCTGGCTGAGTGACGGATCGGAGTGGAGGCGGACTGCGGTGATTGGCGTTGCACGGTGGTCTGGATGGGCTGACTGCTCCGTGTCTGACTTGGAGATTCTCGCTACTGCAGCCTACCCACCTGGTAGAATTCCGGATCAGAGCAGAGCCAGATTGTACTCTAACAGACGGATACGCCCATAGAGCAGCAAGGTTATCCGCGGGAGTAGGAGCGGCACCTTCCTACCCTGCTATTCCAAAGATTGGCGGTTCCCTTTCGCAAGGAGTGAGGCGGCATCAGAACTGGCTGAAGGTTGTGAATAGCTGGTCTGTAAGACGGACGCCGCTGTGGGAACAAGATCTAAGGCTGGCCACAGTTGAAGTAACGGGGGTTTTTGGCCCTGAGGCAGAGGAGTGTTAAGAATAGGAGATTCACCTTTAAGTCAAGTGCTGGGCTGCAGGCTTAATCGCCGGTCAGGAAACCGGCATTATTCAGGAACTTTCACGCGGGGACAATTGCTCAGCATACCTGGTTAAGTCATTGGATAACATCCAGGTGCACGCAAGAGCAACTTCTACCGTTCCTGAGACTACTAACGTGCAAGTACTTTCCTTTTTCTGTGTTAAGCTATATCTTGCTTTTTTTTGGGAAACTATTTTGGCAATATTATTGCCCTAGGCTTACAAAAACAGTGCTAATAAAACACACGAACTAAAGAGACACTGGGATAATATACAGCTGGGTTTTTTTCTCTGTTGTAATATTCAGTCTATGTTTTTTTTTTTTTTGGAGCAGCACTTACCTGATCATAGCATTACATTATAGCTCCAGGGAATCTGGTATACATAGTTACAATCTTGTTAGAACACTGTATGAAACTATGATAACAAGCTGAGTATATTTATTAAGCTGTTGGTTTATACCCCTACATAGACAACAAGAGATATTAGGAATTTACCTAGGCTGTAGAGAAGATACTGAGTCTAGGAGCCTCTATAGAAGCAGTTTGTTAAATTATTATATCACAAACAAATCCAGATTCTTAGTCAAAACCCATACAACTTATCCAGTAGCAGATTTCACGAGATAAAAGTATTTGTCTTTATTGTTTGTTTTGTTTTTGTTTCTCCTCTCTTAGGTGTAAGTGGGTGTATTTAGATATCTCCCCCATTTGCATATCTAATATCTAAATCATAAAGAGGGGCTATATACGTAAGCATAGGCCTTAGTAACGGACTGGAGTAACTTGTATATTGGAAATTGCAGATAATTTTGTTTGAATATAAGGCCAGATTTACTAAAAACCCGGGTATATCCCCTAAGAGATAAAATTGGTAAACGGATATTTACTATTTTTTCACTACTGTAATCTCTGCAGGGTTAGGTGGCTTATGTTCTAAAGGGTCTGTGGGCTACCAAGGACCACAAACCGAAGCAAAAAGCGATAAAGTATCCTCCTACACTTTTTTCTCTGTAGCAAGACTGGCTGATCTAGGCATGATCATTTAAATTCACTTAGTTTATATTATATCACATTTTTTTTTTCTTTTTTGTGCCCCCTAGAATCACTAGTACTTCACACAGGGATCCGTTTCCCTTAACCACATTTTTTTAGTTGCTAGCCCATATTTTTTTGGCTAGTCTCCTTTTTTTTTTTTTTTTTTTTTTTTCTCCCCTCACAACACGAGGAATATATGGAAAGATTCCTCACCACACACACCACAATTCCACAAATCATGCCGCCTAAAACTAAAGACAGGAAGATACGTACATCAGATGCAATGATGGACAATACTAGTGAGGGTATAAATGTAAAAGCAGATCTACAACCATTAATAACTCAGCTGAGTGACATTTTTATGCCCCAATTTGAATTTCTTAAAAATCAAATATCCAGTTTATCATCAGAACTTAAAGTATTTGCCAATAGACTCACAGAAGTAGAAGACAGAGTATCTACAGTAGAAGATATATGTAACAGCCACTTCCAAAAAATATCAGATCTGGAAAAGAAAAATATGACTTTGACTGCTAGGATAGATGATTTAGAAGACCGCTCCCGGCGGAATAATTTAAAAATAATAGGTTTACCTGAGACAGAACAATATAAGAATCTCTTACAATTTGCAGCAATAACTCTCCCGCAGGCCTTAGGTATAGAACATGTGCAGGTGCCGATAATGGTAGAAAGAGCCCACAGACTGGGACCACCTAGAAGTAGAAGTAATGGGGAAAATGCCCAGAGACCAATTCTGATAAAGTTCTTGAATTTCCAAGACAAAATCAACATTCTCAGAGCATATAGGAAAGCTCGAGATTTGTGTATTGATGAAAATAAAATCTTATTATTTCAGGATTATTCGGCAGATACAGCTTTTAAGAGGAAAGAAATGGCACCTTTTTGTTCTAGGCTGATTCAAGAGGGCTTTTTAGCCAAACTACTGTACCCTGCTAAAATTGTCATAGAAGAGAAGGAGGGCATTGCTAGACTAGACAATTTAGAAGAAGCTAAAGCTTACTTTCAAAACATAAGTTATCTCTCATTTGAAAATTTTAAGAATTTACAGGTGGAAATTTACCTCTAGAAGGATCATGCTAATATACTTACTAGAAATGGGAAACCTGTTTAACATAGCTAGGATTTATTGGCTGTTTATCAACTTAAGATTTATGTTAAAAGACCTATTAGGTCCTGTTTTGCTCCAGCTGGAATTTTTTTGTTATTTGGTTGTCGTAATTAAATGTGTGTATGGATTTTTTTATTTATTTTCTCTCTCTCTGTCTCTCTCTCCCTCCCCCTTTCTCCCGTTCAATGTTTTTCTTCTCTCACCCCTAAAGATCTAAATAGCCCTATTAAGGAAGGGTAATATTAAGTGTCTTTCTTGGAATGTGGGGGGCATCACCTCTCCAATTAAAAGGAAAATGATAATCAACCAATTGGGTAAATACAATCCAGATATAGTTCTATTACAAGAAACACACTTAAAAGTCGAGGAAATTGTTAAGCTTAAAAGTAAGTGGGTTGGGGAGGTGATTGCCACTCCATGTCTCAGAAGGAAAAAAGGAGTTGCCATCTTAATAAACAAAAAACTATCTTATAGTATCCTGAACACAATCTTGGATCCCCAGGCTAGATGGGCAGTTTTGGAGATACAGGTGAATAGCCTCAGACTGGTGATCTGCAATGTCTATGGCCCTAACAATACAGACCCTAGTTTTTGGAACAATCTAGTTGTTATGCTAACTAGATTTCTTGGACAAAATATAATTCTAGCAGGCGATCTGAATTTAATTCCCACAGAAGCGCTAGATAAATTTTCGCCTAAAATTTCATCCTTTTCCAAACAGAAAGCAAAAATTTTTAAACAAGTTTGTAAAAATCTAAAGCTCCATGATATATGGCGTTTGCAGCATCCAGATACGAGGTCCTTCACCTGTGACTCTAAAAGCCACGGTTCCTTTTCATGAATAGATCTTTTTTTGATCTCGACGTCAATTCTTAAATTAGAAACCAAGGCAGAGATATTTGATATTTTGATATCAGACCATGCTATAGTTTCCTTAGATCTCTATGCACAACCAATGCAGAGCAGTGAAAGGAACAACTTTTTTTTCCCAAAATTCTTAGTAGATAATCTAGAATTTGGTAACTGGCTAAAACATAAATGGAGGGAATATGAAACTCTAAATATAGAATACCGGGGGAAAATAGAAATATTTTGGGAAGCCGCGAAGGCTTATCTCAGAGGACATATTAAGGCCTATATGTCCTCAAAAAAAAAAAGAAGCTACAAGAAAGAGAAATCCAGGTATCCAAACAAGTTCAGAATGCATATGATAGGTATATCATTAACCCCTCTAAACAATGCAGAGATAAATATAGACTGGCTAAAGCAGAAAGGGATATTTTTATTAAAAAAAAGGTATCATGGGAAGAACTTAAACTAAGTACCAAATATAAAGGCCACTTCGGGAAGTCGGCCAAATTCCTATCCAGGCTAGATAAAACTAGGACAAAATCCAATATAATAGAAGCAATAAATGATGGGCAAGATAGAGTCACAGATCAGACTAAAATCAAAAAAGTTTTTTTAGAATTCTACCAAAATTTATACTCTGCAAAAGAAATAAACACTGAGAATAAGAATAACTTCTGGCATCAGGTTATATTACCTAAAATCTCGCAAGAGTCAGTCAGTGTTCTTAACAGATCTATAATGAAAGAGGAAGTTTTGGAAGCTATAAATAATGCTAAGGCTAATAAATCGCCAGGTCCAGACCAGATACCTGCCGAGATGTACAAAGTACTCAGGACAGAGATAGCAGATAGCTTAGTTTTACTATATAACCAATACTATATTAATGGTCTTAATATGTCTAAATATTTTTCTGAGTCTATCATCTCATTGATCCTGAAAATAGGGGAAAACCCATTAGATCCCAAGTCGTATAGACCTATCTCACTTCTCAATGTCGACTATAAGTTATTAACCCATATTGTGGCAAACCGATTGAAAGCTTGTCTAGACCCTATTATTCATTCTGACCAAACAGGCTTTATGTATCAAAGATCTTCCATTAAAAACAGTCGGAAAGTAGCCTTGGTATTAGACCATTTCTGGAACAAAACAGCAGATAAGAAAACAGACAACCAGGATTTCGCATTAATCACCATTGATGCCGAAAAAGCATTTGATTCTGTGATTTGGGATCACTTATTTACTGCATTGGATTTTTTTGGTTTTTCAGGACACTTTCTACAATTTATTAAAATCTTATATGACCACCCATGGTCTAGTATTTTAATTAACAATAGTTATACTCCAAATCTAACTCTATACAGGGGAACGAGACAGGGATGCCCACTCTCTCCTTTGTTGTTTAACCTGGCGATAGAACCTTTAGCGATTATATTGAGGCAAGAGCTGCAAGGTATTAGGCTAGGACAAGAAAAATTAGTATTATCTTTATATGCAGATGATCTGCTACTATTTGTTAGAAATACCAAAAGAAATATACCACAGGCTTTAAATATTATTGATAAATTTAGTTCTATCTCAGGGTACAAAATTAATACCAGTAAAACCGAAATCCTTTGGTTACGTAAGACCAAAAAAAGTATACAAGAACATCCCTTTCAAGAGTCTGTGAGTATTAATTATCTAGGGATAAAATTTCATGTTGACCCTAACCAATGGTACAAACTAAACTACTCTACCTTTTTTTAAAAAGCCTCTGAGAAATTACAACGATGGATCACTTTTCCTATCTCCCTTTCGGCTAAGGTGATGATTATAAAAACTATATTATTGCCCCAATTAATTTACATAATGCAAAATCTACCACTATTCATAAAGGAACAGGACATAAAAAGATTTAACAGGGAGTGTAGCAATTTCTTATGGAACAACAAGAGACATATGCTATCTATAACAAAATTAGTACTCAAGTTTGAAGAAGGTGGTCTATCTCTCCCTGACATTAAAAAATATAACATAGCCATACTCGCGTGCTTCGCATTTGACTGGCTAGCAAGCTAACCATCTTACATATTGTTGTATAGAAGAACAATTGTGCGCTCCATATATATTGAAAGTTCTGTTACACTGCCCAACAGCACAGTTGCCATACGACATCAAAAAACTGATAGTAATACGGAATACTATAGAAGCCTGGCAAAAATTAAATAAATTACTTAAACTCAAGTTTGAAATATCTCCATTTCTCCCAATACGAGGTAATCCAAAATTTATTCCCGGTCTATCTTACGAAGTGTATAATGTCTGGGCGCAAAAAGGCTTAATATATGTTTTTCAATGCCTAAACAACCATCTCCAGACGAGAACATTTGAAGACATTGCTAAAGAATTTTCTCTTTCAAGTAAAAACTTTTATGCTTACCTTCAGGTTAGACATTTTATAGTAGAAAGTAAAATATCAGAGCCTGAAGACGAACGATGGGGCCAAATTGAAAAATATCTAATATGCTATAAAGCAGGTAAACATAGTTTCGACCTACTCTATAAAATTATGTTAGCTAAACAAGGCCAGTTAATAGTTAATAGTCTTTGTGAGAAATGGAATACCCTTGACCCGGATATTTCTCCAGACATATTGAGGTTAAGTCTCAAATGGGTTAGGTGTGCTCCTATTTCTACGTCTTGGAAAGAATCGCATTTAAAGCTACTCAACAAAGCCTATCTTACACCTAAAAAAATGTCTAAATGGAATATGAATTCCTTAAATACGTGCTCCAGATGTAATTATTCTATGGCAGATATAATACACTGTTTCTGGAATTGCCCCAAAATCCTGCAGTTTTGGACCAAAATAGAATTCTGGCTTAATAAAAGACTAGATAACAGGATAAAAATTGAATCTAAGCACATATTCTTTCTTTGTAACTCAGAGACGAACAGAGATAATGTTAATCTTATTAACACAGCGATTATGTTGGGGCGTAACCTAATATTAAAGAACTGGAAAAGTAAAAAGGCCCCCTCATTGTCATGCTTCACAAATTTAATATATTCTCAAATAATCTTCGTACAATTGAGTATCTCGGCTCTACAAATGCAAAAGATTAAAGTCTTTTTTTTAAAATGGCTAAAAGTTATCTTATCTTATCCACGAGATATTCAGTTTTCCCTTATTAACAACCTCCGAAGATCAGAGTATTTTGAAACTTTGATACTACAGGGGGTTTTTTCCCGTTGAATGGTACTAAATGTGGTCGAATTGTGAGGGGGGAAGAGAGGAACATTTGGGGGAGGCGGGGGGTGGCGAGAGATAAGAGAGAATGTTTTTTTTTTTTTTTTTTTTCTTTTTCTTGTTTCTGTTTTGTCCCCTCAGATTGAGGGTTAAGGTGGTTGGATGTGAGGGTTTGGAAAACTCAAATATGGGTACTTGACTTTACTTTCCTTGAACTCTGTTCTGAGAATAAGAGAGAAATATATGTATAATTTTGCTTATGTGATGCTAATACGATATTTTTCCTGTTCTATAATTGAACCCATTTTTGTGTCAATAAAAAGTATTTATAAAAAAAAATTAAAAGTTTTTTGATTCTTGTTCTTAATCCTCAGTTTGCTCGTGCCATTGAATTGCACTTTTCTCCTGCCTGCCAGGCTGTGTGCCAGGCCTACTTTCAAAATATTTACACCAATCATATTTGTTGTCACAGTATTCTTAATAATTAAAAATTAAAATTTTTGGTAATAGTTGTTCTGAATCCTCAGTTTGCTCATGCCATTGAATTGCACTTTCCTCCTGCCTTGCAGCCTGTGTGCCGGGCCCACCTAGCCAATTATTCCCAGCAATCATATTTCTTTTAACAGTATTGCAAAAATTGTCAATCATCACTGTTTTGACTGTCAGTATTCAGTCTCCTAGTGTCCTTGAATTGCATTTACCTCCTGCCTGCCAGCCTTTTGTGCCAGGCCGTCTTGCCAACTATTTACACCAATCATAATTGTTGTCACAGTATTGTTACTAATTAAAATTAAAGGTTTTTTTATTCTTGTTCTTAATCCTCAGTTTGCTCGTGCCATTGAATTGCACTTTTCTCCTGCCTGCCAGCCTGTGTGACAGGCCTACTTTCAAAATATTTACACCAATCATATTTGTTGTCACAGTATTCTTAATAATTAAAAATTAAAACTTTTGGTAATAGTTGTTCCGAATCCTCAGTTTGCTCGTGCCATTGAATTGCACTTTCCTCCTGCCTTGCAGCCTGTGTGCCAGGCCCACCTAGCCAATTATTCCCAGCAATCATATTTCTTTTAACAGTATTGCAAAAATTGTCAA